>NW_016107585.1:602173-675695 GCF_001604975.1 Cebus imitator
CTGAGAATGATGGTTTCCAGGTTCATCCATGTCTCTACAAAGGACATGAACTCATCATTTTTTTAATGGCTGCATAGTATTCCATGGTGTATATGTGCCACATTTTCCCTGTCCAGTCTATCATCGATGGGCATTTGGGTTGGTTCCAAGTCTTTGCTATTGTAAACAGTGCTGCAATGAACATTCGTGTGCATGTGTTCTTATAATAGATCGATTTATAATCCTTTGGGTATATACCCAGTAATGGAATTGCTGGGTCAAATGGAATTTCTGTTTCTAGGTCAGTGGAATTTCTGTTTCTAGACAGTGAGGAATCACCACACTGTCTTCCACAATGATTGAGCCAATTTACAGTCCCACCAACAGTGTAAGTGTTCCTATTTTTCCATATCCTCTCCAGAATCTGTTGTCTGCAGAATTTTTAATGAACGCCAGCCATTCTAACTGGCCTGAGGTGGTATCTCAATGTGGTTTTGATTTGCATTTCTCTAATGACCAGTGATGATGAGCATTTTTTTCATATGTTTGTTGGCCTCATATATGTATTCTTTTGAAAAGTGTCTGTTTATATCCTTTGGCCACTTTTGAATGAGTTTATTTGTTTCTTGTAAATCTGTTTTAGTTCTTTGTAGATTCTGGATATCAGCCCTTTATCAGATGGGTAGATTGCAAAAATTTTTTCCCATTCTGTTGGTTGCTGGTTCACTCTAATGATTGTTTCTTTTGCTGTACAGAAGCTCTGGAGTTTAATTAGATCCCATTTGTCTATTTTGGCTATTGTTGCCAATGCTTTTGGTGTTTTAGTCATGAAGTCCTTGCCTATGCCTATGTCCTGAATGGTTTTGCCTAGGTTTTCTTCTAAGGTTTTTATGGTGTTAGGTCTTATGTTTAAGTCTTTAATCCATCTGGAGTTAATTTCAGTGTAAGGTGTCAGGATTTGGCTGAGGACTTGTCTTTGTTGTAGATTCTGGCCGCCACACCCAATGCAGGTGAGAGGTGGGTTGTCACCAGTCCCCACCCCCATCCCAGGTTACAACTTGGCTGGGAACAACGTCGTAAGTCAGCAGTTCTCAAACTTGGCTATGCAGTTAAATCATAGGAGTAGTTTTGAAAAATTCTAACGCTCACACTACTCTCCAGACCCATCATAACAGAATCTTCATGGGATAGTACCCAGGCATTGTTATTCTTTTTAGATTGCCCTTGTGATTCCGACGTCCAGACAATGCTGAGAATGCCCTACTTGAATCTTCCAGGAATGAAATGAGACAAAATCAGCTGTGAAGTTTGACAGTCTAAGCAACAGAGAGTTGCAGGCTATGGAAAAAGAAACCTGGAATTGTCAGGTTCTGAAAATTCATGGCCTGGCTGGGGCTCAGACACAGAATGGTGGAGTAGAAGGAGCTTGGTTCTGAAATATGGTTTTTGGAATCATGATCAGGGTAGAGTGGGGCACTGCAGGGAAGGAGCATGTGCTGTATTAGCACTCAGTGGGCTAGAATCAGAGAGGTAAGCAGGACTTGAAAGATGAGGAGAAGGTTTGAAGGCTTAAAGACAGCAGCAGGTGACAAGCTACATCTAGGTGGGTGGTTTGAAAGAAAGGGTCTGGCACTCAGTCAAGAAGTCTGGGTCAGAAATCCAGGTGGAACCTCCATATCAGCATAACATTAATATTTATGGGGTGCTTTATATTTGTAATTCACTTTTACATTCTTTTATTAGATTATGATAGTGAACCTCCAAGATAGGCAGTGCAGACATAATTAAAGGGTCCACTTTGAATGTGAGAAAAATGAGGCTCAAAAAAGTTTCAATGGCTTATCTGAGGCCACACAGCTAAGTGAAAGCAGCAATAAGAAAGGCCTGGATGACAAAATTAAAGCACTTTGGCTCAGTAAGGGAGGTTCCTTGTTTATGGCAAAAACCATCTGCCGATGGTGTTAATGCAGACACTCAGCATTTAGGCAGCAGTTTACAGAGAATTCTCACATGGCTTACCTCCCTGAAAACTCACAACAAGCCTGTGATGTAGGCATGGCAGTTCGCAGATGAAAAACCCGAAATGAGACATGACTTATCCAGGGCCAAATGGTAGGATAAAAAGCAATGCCTAGACTTCAGGGCCAGGAGAGTGCTTCTTTTCTGGTCCCATACTGTCTCTAGGTGTGGCTGCCCATGTACCTGCAGCTAGAATTGGTTGGGGAACCCTAACTGAAGTGAGGAGCAAAAGATGAGAGCAGTTACCGACTGGTGGATCCTGACACTGATGTGACTCAGTTGTAATTTTTGTAATTTTTCTCACCAGCTTTTTTTGTTTGTTTTTTTTAGAAGCCAAATTTTATTCAGAAGCCAGGTCCATGTGATGTGATTTGCAAAGTCAAAGACAAGTTTGGTTTTCTAGGCTGAGCCAAATTCTAGCAATTTAACTATTGTCATCTGATATTTTATTAACTTTCATTTTGCACTTAAAAAATTCTCCCTTGCATTGACTGTGGAAAAGATCTGATATAAGAAATGTTTTGAAACAGGAAACAACAGATTCTGGTGAGGCTGTGGAGAAATAGGAACACTTTTACACAGTTGGTGGGAGTGTAAATTAGTTCAACCATTGTGGAAGACAGTGTGGTGATTCCTTGAGGATCTAGAACCAGGAATACTATTTGATCCAGTAGTCCCATTACTGGGTATATACCCAAAATATTATAAATCATATTACTATAAAGATACACGCACATGTGTGTTTATTGCAGTACTGTTCACAACAGCAAAGGCTTGGAACCAACCCAAATGCCCATCAATGATAAACTGGATAAAGAAAATGTGGCACATATATACCATGGAATACTATGCAGCCATTAAAAAGAATTGAGTTCATGTTTTTTTGCAGGGACATGGATGAAGCTGGAAACCATCATTCTCATCAAACTGACACAGAAAACCAAACACCACATGTTCTCACTCACAAGTGGGAGTTGAACAATGAGAACATATGGAGACAGGGAGGGAAACACCACACACCAAGGCCTGCTGTGGGGTGGGGCACTAGGGGAGGGATAGCATTAGGAGAAATACCTAATGGATGCAGGGCTTAAAACCTAGATAATGGGTTGAGAGGTACAGCAAAACATCATGGCACACCTATGCAACAAACCTGCATGTTCTGTATATATATCCTAGAACCTAAAGTAAAAAAAAAAATTGTTTTGAAACTTTTTTTTTGCTTTTTATTGTTACAGCTAAGTGAAATTAGGGGCATTCACACACAATGCAGACCACTTGGTCCATGTGATTCACTTTTTCAAACACATCTTTGTGTCATCATCTTCATATTAAGATTAGAAAAGCTGGACTCCCCTTTCTGGAAAAGGAAAGTTTATTTATTTGGGGATAAAATTCCACCCCTCTTGTCAGTATTGACCCTAATCCCAGCTGCTTGTTGTGGCTTGTCTGATCTCTGTCTCTCCACAGGCTCCAATCAAACCTTTCTCCTCAGCTGTCACAGTACTTTGTCTTCCTCCTAGAACATTCTGCTTTACATAAAGCAGAATGAGTCTCTATGTGCATTATTTTCCCTTCTAGATTACAGTCTCTCTATGGGCAGAGACAGTTTTGTTTATCTTAGCATCCTTCCTAGCACCAGGCAGATTATTCAGTGAATTCAGGTGCCAACTAGAGATTCTTAGACATGAATTTTAAAGAAAATATTGATTTAATTTTTTTTCAGATGATTCAAACAAAAAATGGTATAATCCAATTTACACCAATGACCAGTTAAAGCATAGTTCATGTTTTTCTAATTGACTGTTTAGTTAAACCTAAAATGACAAAGTAAACATTATCAGATATTCACAGTGGAAATGTGTGTTCTTAAAAAGAAATGAATGGTTGTGATTCTCATGTGGTTTATCCATATGCTCTCCCTTTTATTTTGACCACAGTGTCTTTTTCTAACACTCTCTTACCCATTGGCATAAAAAGTCATCAGGGTTAAGAGGGGTGTGTACACATTAACGTAAAAACAAATGGTGTTGGGGAAACTGGCTAGCCACGTGCAGAAAGCAGAAACTGGACCCCTTCCTGACACCTTATGCTAAAATTAACTCCCGATGGATTAAAGACTTAAACATAAGACCTAACATCATAAAAACCCTAGAAGAAAACCTAGGCAAAATCATCCAGGACATAGACATAGGCAAGGACTTAATGACTAAGACACCAAAAGCATTGGCAACAAATGGGACCTAATTAAACTCCAGAGCTTCTGTACGGCAAAAGAAACAACCATTAGAGTGAACTGGCAACCAACAGAATGGGAAAAAATTTTTGCAATCTACCCATCTGACAAAGGGTTAATACCCAGAATCTACAAAGAACTAAAACAGATTTACAAGAAACAAACAAATCCATTCAAAAGTGGGTGAAGGATATGAACAGTCACTTTTCAAAAGAAGACATATATGAAAAAATGCTCATCATCACTGATTAGTGAAATGCAAATCAAAACCACATCGAGATACCACCTCAGGCCAGTTAGAATGGTGTTCATTAAAAAAACTGGAGACAACAGATTCTGGAGAGGATGTGGAGAAATAGGAACACTTTTACACTGTTGGTGGGACTGTAAACTAGTTTAACCATTGTGGAAGACAGTGTGGTGGTTCCTCAAGGACCTAGAAATAGAAATTCCATTTGATCCAGCAATCCCATTACTGGACTTATACCCAAAGGATCATAAATCGCTCTATTATAAAGACACATGCACACATATGTTCATAGCGGCACTGTTTACAATAGCAAAGACCTGGAACCAACCCAAATACCCATCGACAATAGACTGGACAAGGAAAATGTGGCAGATATACACCATAGAATACTATGCAGCCATAAAAAATGATGAGTTAATGTCCTTTGTAGGGACGTGGATGAATCTGGAAACCATCATTCTCAACAAACTGACACAAGGACAGAAAATCAAACGCCTCATATTCTCACTCATAGGCAGGTATTGAACAATGAGAACACAGGGAGGGGAGCATCACACACTTGCGTCTTTTAGGGGGGTCAAGGGAGGGACAGCAGGGTGGTGGTGGAGGGATAGCATGAGGAGAAATGCCAGATGTAGGTGACTGGGGGGATGGAGGCAGCAAACCACATTGCCTTGTGTGTACCTATGCAACAATCCTGCATGATCTGCACATGTGCCCCAGAACCTAAAGTACAAAAGAAAAAGAAATTTAAAAAAGAAAAAAAAAATGACCACCCACGTGTACTTTAACATGTGCCCTTCTCATAGAGAATGGTGTTCCTAAGTGTATGCTTGTAACAAAATCTTAGCTTATTACAGGGAATCAGTAGGAGTGGTTTAAAATCTCATAGGCTTTACAACAATACTAAATGTGCAAAGGTAGGTATTTTGAACATTTTCAAATGTCATGCTTTTGTTCATGGGAGGGCTTCAAAATTTTCTTATAGGATGAGCTTGGGGGAGGCCATAGAATTGAAGAGGAGAAAGGCACTTGGCTTGAAGCTGAATTTGCATAGCAAGTGTCATGCTCCTGCTCTGATTATACATCTATTTGAAGAAGCTTTGGGCAGGGGCTGACGGAGATTATGAATGGGTGTTTCATCACCATAGAAATCCAATGTTTATGCTTTGTATCAGATGTGTTATCAAATATGCTCCTTGTCCTGAATCTGACTTGACTTCCAAAAGCCTTAGTTACCACGAGTGACATTAAAGGCACTGCTTATGAGTGGAGCCATTGCTTATTGGAACTGTGGATTTAGAAGCATGTAGCTAAAGTCTTCTATCAATATAACAATCAATTCCAAAGGCATCTTGAAGTCAGTGGCATTTTCTTGATGCTTATAAGCAGGCAATAGAACTTACGGATGAAATGCCGTTCATTTTATATGCCTCATAGCATCACTTAGTTGTGAATTTATGGAATGAATCCCTTTCTGTGATTTTCCTGTCCACCAAAAACATGGTCATGTAGAACATAATTGAATATGAAATAATATTTTAGCATTGGAAGAGTGAAAACACTTCTAAATTAAGTAGACCAATTCATTGAACTTGAAGCCTATAAGAAAGATACAAATCTTACTATTGAGAAACTGATTCTTTCAGCTCACTGGAAGTAATTTCTCTCCTCTCCTACTCTCCCTTTTCTTTCCTTCCTCTTCTCTTTTGCTTCCCTTCTTTCTTCCTCCATGCTTCAAGCTCATTTAGTTTTTCATTACCATTCCACAATTTATTTTCCAGACTCAGAAATTTAAGTTCAGCCTCTTTAAAGATCAAGCTAAGAACTCCATTTGTAGTTTGAAATTAATCTAAATGGCATTGGGTGAATCATTTTGAGTCTGGGGCACTTTGAATAATAGCCATAGATTTCAGTTTCTACATAGTAATGAAATATTTAGGTTTAAGTTGCATTCAAAACATGTTTATGATATGAAAAAAGACATATATAAGGTTTTTTCTTATCCAAATAATAAGAATATCTTTTAAAGTATTATGATGTATGACTGAAAAGAACGCCTACTATGTTGTTAGGGTATTTTTCTTCATTATTGTTAATGTCTTTGAGTCTACTGGAATCCCGAGCCTCATTTGCAACGAGGCAGGATTAAATCACTATTGACTCCCTTTCCCATGCCTTTAATTTAAAAAAAAAAAAAAAAGCTGAGGCTGCAATGAGCCGGAATACGCCCTATCACTCCAGACTAGGAAAAACGAGAAAAAAAATAAAAAAAAAAAAAAAAAAGGAGGGCAAGGAAATACACTGCTCCTCATCAAGGAGACCTTCCCTCTTCTGCATTTATTGCCATGTCTCCTCCTTGAGTTTGCTGCCTTGCAAAAGGCTTCGATTCAGCTTGCAGGCTTGTGTTCTTATCCAAGATCTACACACCATTCTACAAATGGAGTCAAGAGAGGTACACTAGATTAAATATTGATTTAGGTGTAAATCCATCCCTTCAGCATTTGAGCAAAGCAGAAGGGCATCAGGTTAGCAGCAGGTAAGGCCATGCTAGGACAACAATTCAATCAGGGCATGATTATGCAAGCCAAGGGTAGCTAAAGCCTGGCAGTGCCATCCCTGGTACCCAGGTAAAGACATGGAAAGGAATAGCAGTGCTTTAATTTCTTTTTTCTTTTCCCTTCCCATCATCCCCTAGAAAGCTTAGTTGAACAGTATTTTTAGGTAGGAGTAGACATGAAAATGGACAGTGTTATATAAAAAGTAAAACCATATTCAGTTCCTGGCTCTCATGCTGGCCAGGCATGAGTAACTTCTCACGGGCATTCATCCCCTCCTGGACTACCGCATGATGCTGTTGCAAACAACACGAGTTCACAAGTGTGTTGGGGTACATTAAGATGATAGTGGCTAGAGAGGAGAAAGTTCCATTGTCTGTAGCACAGGATGACACACTCAATCTACAAAATGATGATTTTGTTCATTTTACTTCTGTCCTTTGAGATTGTTATCACCAAACATGGATCCTTGCAAAGAAACTCTCTTGGTTTCCTGGACACCCCTTAAAACACCTATTTTTTTTTTTTTTTAAGATGGGGTTTCACCATGTTGGTCAGGCTGGTCTTGAACTCCCGACCTCAGGAGATCCTCCCGTCTTGGCCTCCAAAGTGCTTGGATTACAGGCGTGAGCCACCGCAACCCGCCTAAAACACCTATTCTATGGCAAATATTAAAATTATACAACTTAATCAGTACACAGCAGCCTCATTAGACATACTCTACCAACCTACTCCCCACAATTCCCTTACAACAGAACAATAATGTTAAAAGGCTTTTAGTTTGCTAAACTGTTACACACTCATGAACTTATTTGATCCTCACAGTTACATCATCAGGTGGTCAAAGAAGGGATTATTTTCCTGACTGGGAGCTAAGGAAACAGATTCAGAGGGTGAAGTTATTTGTTCCGGCCAGCACTGGGGCCAGGCATTGTTTTTTCAATTTCCTAAATAAGCCTGTATATTTTCCTGTCTACCCTTGTCAGGATCCCTAGGCTCCTTGTTCACTGGACACTGTGAGACCCTGATTCCCTTAAGGGAAGGGTAACCTTATAGCCCCAAGGCCTGAGTAGTGCGGATTTGATACATATTTTAAAATGAATGCAAAAGGAAAAAAATTAATTGTGGATGGTTGGGAGTTAGAAGAAGAGAGTACTGAGAAACTGCATTTATACAATACCACCCCCTTCACTCATATGTTCAAAGTAAACTTGTTGTAATGATCATATTGAGCCTGGGAAGCAGGGTGGGAGAAGAATCAGTAAATTGAAGCATATGATGCATCATAATGAGAAGAATTCTCATGGCTCATCTAGGCTTAGTTAAAAAATAGTGATTTGTTTGATTGGTAATACCTGTCAATCATATGGTACGGCAATGGAAGCCCAGATAATGATCTAGAACAGTGGCTGAACAGTAGGATCTAGCAGACAGAACTTGGCCAGGCAACATATTTTGTTTGGAAAGCCTAGACTCTCATGCATTTTTAAAATCGAAGACCTTTACACTCTCCAGTTCCCCACAGTGTCCATCACTCTATTTCCTACTCTTGGCTATCTCAAACTTCTACTGGCTCCTGAAGGCATTTTGGATTATGATTCTGACCTACTGGCCAAAATACTTAGTCTGGCTCCTTCTGTAGCCTGAATCCTGCTATCAAGAGCCAAGATTTTAATAAGATACATTATTTCATCATCACAATTATTTTGCAAAGTTGATTTTTTTCCTCCGTTTTTACCAATGAGCACACTGAGATCAGGATGAGTAACTTACTAAGGTCACATACCATTAAGTATCTTTCTGACCTGGCACTTAAAAGGTCTCTTGTGTTCAGTTGGAGTCAGAACCTAATTGTCAAATGCTTATTGATAAAAGTTGATGTTGGAGGCTAGGTCCTTTCTTTTACACTTATGTCAAAAAGAGTTGTCTCTAGTCCCAGAGTGTTCCATTCAGTTTCCCAATTTTGCCACATGCATAAGCTGTATTGAAAGTGGCCTGAA
This sequence comes from Cebus imitator, assembly GCF_001604975.1. NCBI lineage: Eukaryota > Metazoa > Chordata > Mammalia > Primates > Cebidae > Cebus > Cebus imitator. The sequence continues at coordinate 611,216 of NW_016107585.1, forward strand.
CACATATTTTTATTAGAGAAAACCCCTCATCCACAGAGAACCATGGAGAACCCGTGCTATTGCTCATGCTCTTAATAACAGGTCACCTTACTTTTCTCCAAAAAACTTTGAGATGGTTCTCCATTGCTTTAAGATGATTAACAACCCTTGTGATTTCTTGGCACACCACTAAATATTAAAATTGGGTGGGGGCAGGTTCCCAGTTGACAGTATTGAGTGGAATTGATTCCTAATCACTAAACTGTTGGTTGCCTTTTGCATTTGAGGTATGTTTGAGATCTCCTTGTTGCCCTGCCTGTGCCTGTTTATATACATGCAAGACAATATGTTTTGTGTTTCTGTAAACATTGTCTCATTATTTTCTTCTACCTCTATTTGTTTCTTGCAAGTTGTATCCTTTTGCACACTGAGTAATAGACGTTTATTACCTGAGAGATACCATCATAACAATATTTGTGTGTGTGTGCTTGCATATATGTGTATCTCTGTTGCAGTAAATTTAAAAAGTGGTATCACACATTGAAGGGTTGGTGCCACCCCATATACCTGGTACACCATGGCAAACCACTGGCCTAAAGGGTAAAGGTTGACACCCTAAGCCTGGTATTGAAGACTCTACATAATTAGGGCTCAACTGAATTTTCTAATCCTCCTCCAACTCACCTTCACTCCCTAAACATCAGGTTAAATGGATCCAAACCTTGTCTTTTGCTTTCCATCCTCTATGTCTGTAATGATTCTGCTTCTGCATGGAAGGCCCATCTTCTTCATCTCTGAGTGTGAAAGCCAAGTACTGCCTTCTCTAAGAAGTTGTTCTTGAGTCCTTCCTACCTAGAGGTTGTTCCTGGCACCTCTCATTCTGCATATGATTTGCAATGTCTCTCATCACTTTGTCTCTTGTATTAGACTTATTTATAAATGCATCTTAACTCCTTTAGTAGATTATAAGTGCTTTCAGAGTATGATCCATGGCTGAATATCTCCTCTAACTGCATCCCTCAGAGACATTCAATTCACCGCCTTTAACATCATGGTAAGTTCTTTAAGGACACTCATGACTGTTTTTAAAGGTGCAGCAATTAATTTTTCCCCATTCATTTTGTATCAGTTGCTGATTGTTCCCTGACATTTCCCCAGGGACAATCCTGGACATTGCCTGCAGATGGTTCTTGTGTATACAAATGGCTTCTTGGGGGCATTCTCTAACTGCAGGTGCATGCCTTGCTTGTGTTTGGGTGAAGAGTAGGCTGGTGGTACTGACGATGTAGCCGCACCCTTGAAGTGACCTTCAAATGAGGAGTTGGTGGTTAAACGCTTCCTCTCCTTTCAGTGGGACAGTTCTGAAGTGTGTCCCACACAGTCTCCCTGAGGGTCCTCCATGGGATTGTGCTCCCTTGCTCACAGCTGTGCTGCTCAATGATGCATACTTCATTCCCTTTTCTCTCTTCACCACCCCCTCTCAGTGCTCCCTAGATAAACTAGCTGCTCTCAGATTTTTGTCTCAGGGTCTGCAATTGGGGGACAGAAACTAAGACAAATTCTACTCTTTCCCTACAGTCCTCTGGTAGTCAGAAGCAAACCTTTCCGAACTGATGTCTGGGATTACATTATGGGACCTGGCAAACGTAATTCGTAGACACAGAAATTGGCCTCATTCTCTCAAGCAGATTCTTCAAGGTGGGATTCACATAGAGAATCCAAAAAAGGCATTAATGTTGTTAGAATAAGTTCACTGCAGGCCGGGCATGGTGGCTCATGCCTGTAATCCCAGCACTTTGGAAGGCCATGGCAGACAGATCACAATGTCAAGAGATCAAGACCATCCTGGCCAACATAGTGATACCCCATCTCTACTAAAAATACAAAAATCAGTTGAGCATGCTGGCACATGCCTGTAGTCCCAGCTACTTGGGAGGCTGAGGCAGGAGAATCACTTGAACTCAGGAGGCAGATGTTGCAGTGAGCTGAGATCACACCAGATCCAGCCTGGTGACAGAGCAAGACTCTGTCTCCAAAAAAATAAAATAAAAAAATAAGGTCACCGGAACCATCAGGGCCAGCTGGGACTGAGGCCAGAGTTTTACCACAGTGACTTCACCTTGAAATTACTGCTGTTTCTAGGGTTGAGAAAAGTAATTGGCTCCACCTAATAATTTGGGGGGGAAAAAAACCTCCTATTACTGTTTGGGTAAGAAAACAAAACTGGTTGTCATATATTTAGGGGTTCTCAAACATGCTTGCTTATAACGCTGAGGATTACAGAACCAGAATCTCAGCTAAAGATAAAATACCTGATCAGAAAGATTAATGTTCCTCCCAGTAATGACATTTTTACCATTACAAAAAAAGCAATTTACTTTTCCAACATCCTCTTCTTTCTACCCCAGCCTGTCAGAGAGAATCGCAGTCTCACACATGAAATATTTTCAAACTAGAGGTGGCAGGTTTATGGAAAATTACTTTGAATGTATTTGGGTTCCGACCAACTCACTCAGCTCTATATTATTCATGATAAGCATGACTTCCAAGCCTTGGCTTTGTCAGATTTTCCTATTAATTGTTAATGTAACAGCTAAGTCTCCCTGGAGTGTGTGTTATTTTCTCATTTATAAAATCATAAGCCTTGGGATAATCCTTCATTAGATCAATAATATTCTCATCAAATGAACGTAACGTCCAAGTGAGGGATATTATAGTTAACTGTGGCAGTGGAGTGCTGTTCCTATTATGCTGTGAGCCTCACCTCTCCACGTCCACTCTGAAAACTTAGCAGTTCTCACCTGGACCAAAGCAGTAGACTCTTAGCAAGGCCATTGCCTCCCCCAAGTGTCTACAAGCCCCCCTCCATGTTATCAGGGGCAGAATTATGGATCTGACCATGTGGGCATCCAGTTCTAAAAGTGTAGATAGTTTCTAAAGAGGAATTAAAAAAATCCACCATGCACCAATTCTCCCTGCCTGGCAAGGCCCCTCTCTTTTATTTCTGGGCAATTCGTCTTCCCTTTCATGTAAAAAGCTGGAAAAAACCACTAGATGCTTTTCCCACAGCCTTATTCCCTAAGTGCTGGGGAGGATAGGGAGACCTGAGCTCAGCCAGCTAGGTATTGTCCTCCCAGTCTCTGGATTTCCAACAGGTGATGGGGAACAGAAATAAAGGTTGGAGCGCTCTTATCCTGACCACACTCTTCTGCTGGGAACCATTCCTGATATTCCTCTTTCCTGGTTCTCTGGAGGTGCTGCTCTCCAAGCAATTCCTGCCAGTCTCAAAGGCCAGCTCTCCAGCTGACTCTGTAAGCTCACAGTGTACTGTCTGTGAATTTACTTTAGCTCAACCTAGAATCTGTTTGATTGCGCCCATGCAAGAAGCTCCGGCTGATACAGCTCACCATAAAGACCCATTTGCAATCTCAGTTTTCCGATTTTTACACTCTACCCTAACCACATCAGCCTAGTCACTACTCTCTGGACACAACCTATAGCCATGAAATTGTTCATGCTGTTTATTACAATGATTATTTTTCTCCTTCTCAATAAGTTTTTCCCTCCTGCTTATAATTCTAGCTTCTTGGGAAGCTAAGGCAGGAGGATTGCTTGAGCCCAGGAGTTTAAGGCCAGCCTGGGCAACATAGGGAAACACGATTTCTAAAAAATAATTAAAAGAATCCTTGCCTACCATTCAAGGACAAGATGAAAGGCCTTCCTTTGCAAAATTCTTCTGGTCTCTGCCTCTGCTCTGTTCCCTCCAGGCAGACGCAATTCTCCCCTGGCCCACAGCCCTACATTGTAATGTTCTACACAGCACCTATCACTCCTCATCAGATTTTTGTATTGGTGTGTTTGAGGGTTCCAAAGCGAGGGTCTATGACTTAGTGTTCTTAATCTTCATCTTCCCATGTAAATCCCATCAGGTAGAGGCACTTCACATGGTGGTTGAGAGTGCTGGTTTGAAGACTCACATAATACTTGGCTTCAAATCCCAGCTCTTTACTTCTCCTTCTCCCCCTTCCCCACCCCTGCCACCCCACAAAACAAACAAACACCTAGCTGCTTGGCTTTGTGCAAATCATTTTAGCTTTCTAAGTTATCTCACCTGTAAAATGAGGATAACAGCACTTAATTTATATGATGGTTGTGAATGTAAAATAGAGTCTGAAGACAATATTCATCACCACTATGGACTCAATAAATGTTTGTTGAAAGAATAACCAAAACAGGTCCATGCTACCTCTGGCATCCTGATGAAAACAAATAATCCACAAATAAAACATGTAATATAGAATCACCTAAGGGGGTAATGAGAAGCACATACGACAAGTAATGTCAATGTGTGTGTGTGTGTATGTGCACATGTGTGTGCATCCATATGCACACACAGACGTGTTGTTTCAGGGCCTCTCTTTTGGTCAGAGTCTAGAAAAGCAAACTAATGGGAAAGACAGATTTTTGGGGGGATGAATCCACATGCTTTTGCATGTAACAAGGAAGCTGGAAGTGCCCCTTCTATCACCACGATGCTTATAGTTCTCTGAATCCAGCCATACAAAGATAACAACTTTCTTGTCTCTTGAGAAAATAGTCTACACAGCTCTACAGTGTGTAGCTGGTCAGAAGGGTTGTGCTCTAGAAAATAAATATAGATTATTTTCCCCATCAGAGTCAGCTTTAGTTACTAACACAGGAGCTGTTGAGTTGAGTGAGGATAATAACCTGCTCTGAATATCTATGCTGAATCAACCAAGTGTGCAATGGTAACTACAGCAAAGGCTAGGTTGCTTTACCAGGGTGTGTATTTACATAATAATACAAAACTTCTGATTTAATTACAGTATAGATGTGGACAGTATGGCCATAGCCTACTGGGGGCAATGTAAGCCCTCAAATGAGAGCAAATTAGGAATAAAAAATATGGCTGGTAATGAATTAAGAGTAGGGCAATTCTTAAAGCATTTGGCAAAAGAAAGATTGACACCCAGTTCTAATCTTACCAAACAGAATAGGGAAAATTGCAAGTAAAAATCTCATCCTCATTACTTGTCCTCCTTTCTTCAGATTCTAAGATGTAAATCTTGGAGTCTGCAAAAGCACATTGTTCTACCAGGCAGAAAACAATGAGTTGCAGCCATATCATTAAACAAACTTTTTGAGGGGCCACTCAAAAATGACTCCTGAAAAAAGGAAAAAGCTGGAGGCATCATGTTAGCTGACTTCAAATTATACTACAGGGCTATGGTAACCAAAAGAGCATGGTACTGGTACAAGAAGAGACACATAGACCAATGGAATAAAATATAGAGCCCAGAAATAAGACCGCACACCTATGAATAATGTGATCTTTGTCAAACCTGACCAAAATAAGCAATGAGGAAGGATTCCCTATTTAGTAAATGATACAGGGAGAACTGGCTAGCCAGATGCAGAAAACTGAAACTGGACCCCTTTCTTACACCATATAAAAAATCAACTCAAGATGGATTAAAGTCTTAAATGTAAAATATCAAACTATAAAAACCCTAGAAGAACATCTAGGCATTGCCATTCAGGACATAGGTATGGGCAAAGATTTCATGACAAAGACACTAAAAGCAATTGCAACAAAAGCAAAAATTGATAAATGGGATTTAATTAAAGTAAAGAGCTTCACAGCAAAAGAAGCTATCAACAGCATAAATAGACAACCTACAGAATGGGAGACAATTTTTGCAAACTATCCATCTGACAAAGGTCTAATATCCAGCATCTATTAGGAGCTTTAACAAATTTACAAGAAAAAAGTCCCTGTTAAAACATGGGGAAAGGACATGAACAGATATTTCCCAAAAGATGACATATATGCAGCCAACAAATAAATGAAAAGAAGTTCAACATCACTCATCATTAGAGAAATGCAAATAAAAACCACAATGAGATACTGATACAGATAGGCTTTGTGTCCCCACCCAAATCTCCTCTTGAGTTGTAATACCCATAATCCTCAATCTGTCAAAGAAGAAACCAGTTGGAGGTATTAAATCATGGGTCAGTTTCTCCCATGCTGTTCTCGTGATAGTGAGTTCATGAGATCTGATGGTTTTATAAGGGGCTCTTCCACCTTTCGCTTGGCACTTCTTCCTGCTACCTTGTGAAGAAAGTGCTTTGCTTCCTCTTCACCTTCTGCCATGATTGTAAGTTTTCTGAAGCCTCCCCAATCATGCTGAACTGTGAGTCAATTAAACCTCTTTCCTTTATAAATTACCCAGTCTCAGGCAAATCTTTATAGCAGTATGAAAACAGACTAATACAGATACAATCTCACAACAGTCAGAATGGCTATAAATAAAAAGCCAAAAAACAACAGATACTGATGAGGTTGTGGAGCCAAAGGAACACTTTTAACACTGTTGGTTGGAGTGCAAATTAGTTCAACCATTGTGGAAGACAATGTGGTAATTCCTCAAAGACCTAGAGAACAGAAATACCATTTAACCTAGCAATCCCATTACTGGATATATACACAAAGGAATATAAATCAGTTTATTATAAAGATACTGTACATGAATGTGAATGTTCACTGCAGTGCTATTCACAATAGCAAAGACAAGGAATCAACCTAACTGCCAATCAGTGATGGATTGGATAGAGAAAATGTGGTACACATACAGCATGGCAAACTATGTAGCCATAAAAAGAAATGAGATCATGTCCTTTTTAGGGACATTGACGGAGCTAAAGGCCATTATCTTTAGCAAACTAATGCAGGAACAGAAAAGTAAATACTATGTGTTCACACTTATAAGTGAGAGCTGAATGATGAGACAATGTGGACACACAGGGGGAACAACACACGCTGGAATATGTCAGAGGGTGGCAGGTAGGAAGGAGGAGAGCATCAGGAAGAATAGCCAATGGACGCTGGGCTTAATACCTGAGTGATGGGATGATCTGTGCAGAAAATCACCATGGCACATGTTAACCTATGTAATAAACCTGCACATGTACCCTGAACTTAAAAGTGGGGAAAAAAGGCAGAAAGAGAAACAGAACTCAATTCCTTCCATCTGGTCCATCCTAATTCTGTGTTCTTTGCAGGGACGGGGGTAGAAGACAGGGCTCTTTGAAGGAGCTTTCTCTGGATTGAGGATCAGGTGACCTTAGTCCTTCTAGAAAATGGGGGCTTTGTGATGTGATCACAGCTTCTCAACCAGGCGTCTATAGCTTTAAGTGCTCCAAAGAACTCCTCTGGCGTGGTCAGGGAGGAGCTCTGGGCTTAATCCCAGCCCTGTCCCCCATGTCAATAAGACAGCTCTGCATTTATGTTTTATATGTGACCTTCTCTGGAAGGTTGTGTCAAACAAAAGACTCTGCAGATAAATATTTAGAAAAATTCTGATCTAGACAGTGAGTGAGAATGAAGACTCATATAGTGCTTATCATGTTCCAGACTCCTTTATAAGTACTTTACATACATGAAATCCTCCTCACAACCCCTGAGCAGTACTATTATTATCCCCATTTTATAGCTGGAAAAGCTGAGCAATTAAGCAGCTTGCCAAATTAATAAAGCTTGTAAATGGCAGAGCTGAGATTTGAACCAGGGCAGTCTGTCTCCATGACTGGTGTTCTTAATGCCAATGATATATTACTACTTACTAGTATCTTTCTCAAAGATTCCATGATTAAATATCAGAAACGTAGTATCAGCTTTAATCATAAACCTTGTCTCATAAAACTAATCTTGGTATCCAAAATATTCTCTTCATTACAAGGCTTCCTTTGAGCAAGAATTCAGCTTGAATTCCCTTAGCAAGATGTAGATTTTTAAAAAAGACAAATGGAGATGAATTTTCCCCTTCACCCTCTCCTTAGGAATTTCACATTTACTATGAGTCATGGGCCAGGAACAAGACAAAACAGTGGAGGTAAGGAGGTTGAAGTCACAGTTCCTGACACTAAAGACCTCAGAGTCCAGAGTGAAATGAATATCTATAACTCACAGAGCATGCCCTGAGGCAGCTGTAGGACATTAATAAAGAAGAACTCAAAGATCCTTGGGTCTGAGAGTCAAGAAAAAAATCCTAGAGGAGGAACCATTACATAGTAGAGATGATCACAGAAGGATTTACCAAGACAGACAAAACAGGGGAGGCCAACTTTGGCTAAGGTAGAGCATTTTCAAAAGCATAATGTGAGACAGCCCAGGATCCTTGGAGCCCCTCAAATATTAATTGTTGGCATGGCTGGCAGCTAGCAGGTATCACAAGCAGCAATGAAGATGGCTCAGAAGAAGAAGGGCTGTGTAAGGGAAGACTTTATACACTAAGAAGCTAGAATTTTATCCTTAGACAATGGACAGTCTCATAAATTATGGTATGGGCCTAGCAAAGGCCAGCAGGAGTTAGAAGTGGAAAGGGTGAACAATCTTTCTATTCCCAATTAATCATCAGTAATTGGGCATCTATAAGTCAAGGCTAAGAATTGGAAGGAGTTGATCACCCTTACCATGACTTGCTTTCCATAATAGCTCCTTAGAACTTACTAGAGGACAAATAAAGGACCCTAGAGATTGATGGAACCATGAAGGGGTAGACTCCTGGCATATTCCATATGCACAGAAGAGGCGGCAAACTGACATCCAGGACTAGAAAACCTAACTCTCACTAAGGCTCAATTGTACGTGACACCTAAGGCATTGCTGCTCATATAATGAATGTGCCACTGGCCCTCTCAGTATTTAATTCCCTTTGCAGATACCTTTCAAGTAAACTTGGGTTCCGACTTTTCATTATTTTTCATATTGTGGTCTAAATAGACTCTACCCTCCAAGTATAAGTCCCAATTAAATAATTGGGGCATTCATTAGATTTGCCAAAAATTAATTATTTCAGCCATTAGTATTTGGAAAAAGATGATGGATGCAGCCAAGAAAAGGTACAAAACTCCTCTAGTACCAGTGAGAAGGGAAAGGAAGAGATTATTGTTGATCACTTAATATGGAGACAAATTCTCTGCTAGATTCTCCCTAGGAGTTAATTTCCCTTAATCCTCAAAGCAATCTGTTGAGGCAGGTATTTTCTCATTTTACAGATGAAAAAACTGAGGCACAAGAATGCAAATATCATTCAACGAGCAGGTGCTGAAAAGATCCAAGCCCAGCTCGGCTAGACTGCAAAGCCTACGCTACTACTTTTCATGCAGAGCTTATCTTAAACGATTGGAAAAGATAAATGATGAAATGATTGTGTGCAAGTATGTGCATAGATGTGTGGAAAACTCCAGCATGATTATTTGGATACCAATGCTGATTAAATCACTAGCAATACTCTGGGGTTACTTTGGGTGACCACACCTGTAGAGCATTTTCAGCAGCTTTCTGTTCACTGTCATTTTCCAGATGAAGCTTTCAGGCTGAGCTGTCAGATCTCATCATTTAAGATACACACTTAGGAGGTTCTTATCATGCAAACAGGATTAATCTGTTCTTCTTCCCTTTGGCCTGGCTGTCTATATCTCTTGCTGGGTGATAAGATGCAATAAACTTGGCTCTTAAAGAAATCGAGTTAGATTTTTGGAAATTATTACACATTCACCTTCCCGCAAATATCTCCAAGGATTTGAGTCTGGTGTGAGAGAAACTCTCACCTGCTTTGTGTGAGGAGTATCACACACTCGGGCTGGAGAGATGACACCATGCAAAGAGTGGCATTTCCATGAGCACAACTGAATACAAACATGGTCTTATTAGCATGCTTCAAATATTTAGCAAGATTAATTAAGAATTACATTTACATGCATAATATAGGAATGTGCCTTCTGTTATGAATGAGCCTTCAAATTGTGAGGTGCCAAAGGCAAAGTTCTTCACCTGCCTTTACTGGTTCACATTCAATCATCCTGAAGATCCCAGAAACCCAAGGGGACACACTAAAACAAGAGCTCATGTGCTGACACCTGTGGGGAGAAAACTGACAACTCTGCCTGCAGTGATCCCAGGATTCCACATGAAGGCTAGCCCTTATCCCTGTAGGTACAAGGTGAAGTGTCTGGGGCTTGTTTTGAATGTTCTGTTACTTTGATATGATTGTTGGGATAGCAGAATTGTGTAAAAATGTAATAATAGCAACAGCTTACGAAGAACATGCTCCTCAAATCCTCTGTGAGAGTAATCAGGCTACAAACAAATGCAAATTACATGGACTATCTCATTTAATCTACGTAGCAACCTTGCTATTGGGCATAACTATCTCCATTTAAATGATGATGACTCTGAAGCCTGGAAAAGACATGTGACTTGTCAAAATCCAAGGCTCTGACTAGAACTCAGATATATTGACTACTAATATTATGTTCAAATGAGTGTAAATTGTGTACAGTATCTGGAACATAGTTTTTACTCACAGAAATGCAAGCTGGTTGTGTTCAAACTTTGCTGTCCATGGTCTGCAGTCACAGACAACTGATTCTAAAAAGCAAAGCTGAATGGATCCTCAAGGACCACCCACTCTATCTTATTTTACAGGTGGAGGACAGGGTGAGGTTGAGTGCAGAGAATCACACATTGCCTGCTCACACTTTCTTCTCCTGTTAGGTCAGGGGAAACAAGAAGAGTCAGGGTAGTCAGACAGTGGAACACACTGTTGTTTGACTACCCTGAAGCCATTCCCTACTACTTTTTCCTCTTCCAACTTATCATTACTTGCTGAACAAAATAGAAACTCAGTTTCCCAGCCTTCTTTGAAGGTGAGAATGCCACCTGATCCCATCTTAGATGATGTAAAGAAGATCTACTAGAGAGATTTGGGGAAAGATATTTCTCCTGTTAAAAGGAGACAGGCACATGGAAATTCCTCATGCTTCCTGTTTTTGGAGATGATGGAAGTGAGAACATGCCTGGAGCTTTGGTAACCATCTTGCTACCTTTAGGAGAAACCCAACAGAATTGCTGATACACTCACCTATTACCCTGACATCAGAGAACTAATGAACTATCTTCAGAACCATCTAACACCAGACCTTTCTTTTTACTTGAACCTTATGTGTCCTTAAGGTTTAAGTCACTATTAGGTGTGTTTCTGCTATCTGGTGTCTTAGACATCCTAACTGATAAGAAGTAGTATTTGTAAGCATTACGCATTGCCTTCCTGTCCCTCTCTCAGTGCCTTAGAGGGACCCAGGAATCTTCAAGCAGCTCTACAACTGGTAAACTCCATTAGAGCAAGGATAGTGTCTGTCTAGGTCATTGTTACATTCTCACAACTAGCTATGTGCCTGGCACATTGTAGGTACTTTAATGAATGTTTGCTGATTAATTTTAATTAATTAATCACTCTATCCACAAATGTTTATTGTGAACTCTTACAGAGTTCACTGAGATAGATGCTGGTGATAAAGAGATAAATAAGACATACACTCTACCCTTAAAATGTTTGCAGTTCAGGTGGACGAGACAGATGTGGACGATTATGATGATTCAAGTGCACAATTATGATGCAGTGTGTTAGAGCATGGAGGGGCAGTAGGTGGAGTAGTTAATGCTGTAATGGGGACAGGTGAAGATGAAAGAGTAACTTCTCCTAACAGACTCTGCTATATTTATCAGTCTTAGTGTTCAGTTCAAATGGCAAATATTTATTCAGCATCTACCTGGTGTACAACTATTCTTAGTAATAATTAAGAGTCATCATAAAAAAGCTAACCTTTGCAGTTATGGTGCACCAGTCACTGTTTTTGTGACTTACATATATTTATCTACTTCTTCACAGCAGCCCTACGTGGTAGGTACCATTATTTTCCCCATTTTACAGATGGGAAAACTTAGAGAAAGAGGAAGCTAATTTCAGCTGTGTGAAATCACACAGCTAGTAAGGGGTAGAGCCAGAACTGAATCCAGGAAATCTGGCTCCAAAGACCATATTTTAATCAGTATATGAAAGACATGATCACTTCCTCTAGGTATTTTCAATCATTTGAGAAGAATAGATATAGATGTTTTCATCATTGCCCTGATTTCTATATTTGATCTAGACAGATATTTTGCTGGATTTTAATTCTAGTCAGGAACCTGGCACCAGCTCTGCTCTTAAGCCATCACCCCTTTCTTGCAGAGCATACAAATAACCTAAAACATGAGTACAATGATTTCTACCTTCATTTTAAGTGGTCCACAAAGGACTAAGCCCAGGGTTGGGCTTAGAAAGTTTTTTCTGCTGTGGAAAATGAATTTAAAGACACTTTCCACTAAAGACATTTTTTTCCCCTTACAAAATGTGAGAAATGTGAAGTCTAATTACTTAGCTGTGCCAGATATGCTTTTTCAGCTTCTGCTAGACTTAGCTCAACACAAACTGTGCTTACCCTTGCATACACAATGAGCCTCATTAATTCCTTCTTCCTTCCAAATGCATTGAAGGAAAATGGTAACAAAACTGGGGGCAAATTCTTCTCTTTTTATTGTGCCGTGCTAGAAGCTTCACCTCAAATCTGGCTCTTTTTACTTTACCAGGGCTGCCCTGCTCCAAGCAGCTGGACAAGGGAGGTCAGAACTTACAGAAACTCTGTGAGTCACATCATTGTTTCTCCTGTGAAATACGACATGAAAGAGGACTCACTAAGGAAATCTGCAAAGAAATGGAGTAACACATGGAGCCACTGATGCATCTGCTCCCTCTCGCTCCCATTCTATCATCAATGCAAGCACTGCCCTGTACTTATCTGAGGCCACCGCAGATACGACTAAGTGAAAATATACTCTGAATATTATACCTTCCCAGGCTTGTATGTGAATATATATACACTTCATTATTTCACACCTAATCAATCTCCGATCATTTAACGGTATCAAACATCTCCAATGTGAGATTTCCCAAATTCTTCATTTATCCACCTCAAGACCTGGTTGCCAGTGGTAGTTGTAAAAGACATCCACAAGTTCTTTGATACTCCTCATTTCAAGTGGTGGGGCCTGGTTCCCTTCCCCTTGAGTGTGTCTCTACATAGGGAATTACTTCTAACAGAATGCTATAGAGGTGAACATGAATGACTTCCACAAAATAATCTGTGACTTCCTTCGAGTCTAGGTATAGGATTTGAGACTTTCTCTCTTTTTCATCACCTACTCTGGAGGAAGGCAGCTGTCATGATGTGAGGGCACTGAAGTAGCCCTGTAGAGAGGTCCCATGCAGTGTTCCCAAGGCCTCCTGCAGTAACTTCTCATGTATGAGAGTGATCTGTCTTGGATCCTGCAGCCTCAGTCAAACCTTAAGCTCCAGTCAATATCTTAACTGTAACCTCATGTGTGAGCCCAAGCCAGACCACCCATCCAAGCTACTCCTAGGTTCCTGATCCACAGCTACTGAATGAGATAGTAAGTGCTTATAGTTTTATACTACTGCATTTTAGAATCCTTTGTTAAGCAAAACTCATTAACATAATGCCAACATAAAAAGGTAAATGACCTATAAGGAATGACATCTCATTTTGCAGACTTCCATCAGCAATAGTAATCCCCAAACATAATAACAAACATAATAAAATACAATGAATGATAAAGAAGAAAATCATTGCTTTTACCTACTCTTTTTCATTGTTAACCCCATTTACTTTTTGAGTCCAGACTTTTCTGCTTTCTCCTGGTTTTTGCTCTATTATGGTAATTTGCATTTCAACCTCTCACTCACTCTTTCTTTGATTTCTTCCTTATAAACATATAAACATACCTTTATCCTCAAACGACAAAAACAACCCACAAAGTGAAACTCTATTCAGACCGGTTACTCCTTCATTTTTCTGCCTTCTTTCCCCCTCACCTTTTACACCTTCTCCGCCTCAGCTACCTCTACTCCTTCATAGCTACTTCCTTTTCAGCACTCCCCCACCACACCCTCCCACACACCTGTCACCAGGGAGACTTCTGATGGCTCTCAGACTGATCCTCCCTTAATCAACTTTAAGACCTTTCTTCCTGGCTCACAAGTCAGCAGAGTCTGCTTTGTCCATTTCACTTTGGTTGTCACCTAGCTCCTTTGTGGTTCTACCTCCTTGTGCTGTTTTGTCTTGATTTTTTTTTCCTTCCTGAATTAAATGCTCTACTTCTCAAACCCTCTTTAAAAGCTAAGAGCCCTTTTCCATAGAAGATACCTCAAACTGGTATTGAAGGTCCTCGTTCTAAGGTTGATTTCCCTCCTTGGACTTGTTGGCTTCAACTCCAGCTTATGATTCCAGCTATGAGTCCCTCTTCATTTCTGGTATCTCAAGATATCCCTGGCCTGCTTGGAGCACTGCTCTGTATTTTGGTAAATGTGTTACTATTGAGGGGCATTTCTATACAGCATGGGGGTTCAGGATGTAGACTCCCTGACCAGCTCAGTCCACTCTTTTGCAGAAGACTACATACCCTGTCTATCTCATGCTTTAGACATATGCCTCCTTGACTTATTTCTGCCCCTGAGGGCAGTGGCTCTGTTTTATTCTTCTTTAGTAATTTCCTACATGAGGCTTTCACCCCAGGAGTGCCTAGATGGATAGAAAAAAAATCAAATATTAAGCATCTTAATTTCTCTTTTGAAGAAACTAATCAAGCCTAATAACCACTTATTTCCTCTCTCATTCTCTATTTTTCTTTCTATTCAATGCCCCAAGGAAGCTCCTGTGCCCTCAATATGCACAAAAAAGTTCTGGGAAACCAGAGTGAGTGGAGAGCATAGAACCAGAGCAAAACGTAGCCTCAGGAAGAATTCTTTTTTGTCTGATATAATCACTAATTCTGATTACTTTTCTGGTTCCCAATTTTAAAAATGTAGGTTGTATCTAAAATTAAAGGTAGATTACTCCATTTTTATGCATCATAAATATAAAATGAGAGATATTTTCTACAGGTTTAGGCTTTTTTTCATTAGAAAATAATAAACCAAATTTAATTAGTGGTTAATATCTGAATACAGACAACCAGAACTTACATGAAATCTGATTATTTTCAAAAAATCAGAAGAGATTCATAATCAGATGCCCATTTCTAATCACAAATACATGAAGGAACAGACATCACTTTTTCTCTATACTTACAAATTTAAGTGTCATTTCACATATGCATACTTTTCTAAGCAATTTTCAAATTTTCTGTTTGGATTGTGGTGGAATGAGGGGAACTGAGAGTAACCACTTTAATCACTTTTCTCAGTCCCACGTTCAGAAACATTTAGCAATTTTTCCCTCTTAGGGTTCTTCCACAGCTTCCCCAGGAGCTATCACATCATTGATATTCATGAGCAACCACTGTGACAGTTTAGTAAATAAATCCAACAACGAATCCATCTTTCCTGTCATATATGACAAAAATTCTTCAGTGGCTTTATTTGTGCAATTTAGACCTCCAGGCTCAAAGTATATGGTAATTTTATTTCCTGAAGGCCCCAGGCAGCGAAGTATTTATTTTACACTCCTGGACCTCATAAATGATATGGCATAACCTGTTCTGGTGTTTATCTTTTTGCAAATGAGTGACACAATATGGAGATGCCACCTGCTTCATGGTGGGGAGAAAAGGTGGGGCAACAGGAGGAGAGAAGTGAAGGATTAATTAGTTAATATCCATAAAGTATTTTACAGATGGAGGGTGATTTGCAAGCATGAATTTTCATTATGGTTCCCTTCGCTCCTTGGTGCCTGCTAGAAAGGCAGATACAAATAGGATAATTTCCTGGAATGAGAAGCAGTAGTCTAACTTAACACTTAGATGCTTTAATTTTGGAAAGTAAAGCTCTCTGTGGCATTTTTAGTGATGGGAATATTTGCCCTCCCCCATCTCTCTGTGGGAGAGAGAAGTTATTTGTATTCTTCATACACCAAGCAGGGGAGCTTATGAAAACCTTGTAGTCCTCTTATGAAATCATCAAGAGCTTATGACTATTACTGGATTCTATTGCCATGACACATTCTTTACCTATCTATGCATATTTGTATGTTTTCCTTTTGGGAGAACAATCCCTTCACTTCCAGAAAGGTGTTGGAACCTGAAATCTACTCCTAAGTATATAACTAATAGAATTTCCTACATGTTTATACCATAATTCCATGCACTAGAATGTACATGGCAGCATTATCTAGTGCAATAGTCCCTCACCAGAAACTGTCCAAATGCCCATTGAGTGTTGAAAAGACAAGTAAATTTTGGTATATCCACACAATGGAATACTGTACAGTGATGAGAATAAGTGACCTTTAACCTTATAAAGCCAATGCAAAATATATGTCTCACAGATACAAGAAAAGTCAAAAGAAGCCAAACACAAATGAGTACATAAGGTACAATTCTATTTACATAAAGAACAAAAAAGAAGGGAGAACTAATCCATACTGGTATTGGTGAAGACAGTGGCTCACCTTGGAGGGTGGGCAGTGATTGGAGGGGATTACAAGGAGGGCTTCTGAACTGCTGACATGTTCTGCTGCTTGATCTGGGTGTTGTTACACAGGTGTGTTCAGGTTGTGGAAATTTACTGAGCTGCATGCTTGGGATCTGCGCACTTTTTAAACAACAAATTTCAATAAAAGTTTAATAAAAAATAGTACTAATTGCTTTAGTAATATTAGCTGGGTTTCAAGGTGCTAGATGTCCCTTATTTCTGGGCTACAACTTGCTCAGTATAGCAAAGCATTTGCCAGATTATATTTGGCAAAACTGATATAAACTGGGAGATTTTTGTGAGATTCAAGGAGTTTTTCAAAAAATCTAAGTTAGTGGATAAGTAGGTAGCATGCTCCCTGCCTTTTCATTTCCGACCTAGCAATCCACCAATGAAATAAAAGGAGGCACCCTCAGATTTCCGCTTACCATATTACTAACCACATACAATATATTAAAAGCCACATCAGACAAAAGATATACAGAATGCTTTCCCTTATGGAGAAAATGCTGAAAATGAGCATTGGAATTTAAATTCAGAATCTGAATAACAAAGTATAATGCAACTCTCACAGAAATATATGCCATTCACTTTCAGAAGATAACACTGGAAAATCTTGTCTTTATTTAAGTGTTTCTCACTTAACTTACTTTCTTTCCCAGACTTATCTTTGAAGTATCATGGTGCTAAAAGATTGCAACATGACTTGATAGTTTTCTTGAAGGGTTTGAGAGAAGCATATAGTGGGCTCAGTTTAATTAACGAGGATGGGTGATGGAGGGTTAGAAACTACTTGTAAAAGCTGAAATCCAGCAAATGAATTGATGTAGCCAATTTGATTACTTTGGCAGAATATATAGTCCCAATCCCAAACTCCAGGGGTTCAGAGCAATAGAAAGCAATTTTTGTAAATCAGAGACATAAGAATATGCTTATGTCCATTTCTGGCAGCTTTTCTAAACCAGAATTCCATCCAGGCTATTAAGTTAAAAGACCTAACTTGGCATTAGACATGTCTGTGACATGTTGCTACACGTTATATCTCAATCAATGCTAAGAATATTTTAACTTTATTTTTTCTCCTTTTTCATAGTATAAAGTCATAGATTCCTATAATAAAGAAAAAGCGAAGCCACAGAATCAGATATGGAACTTATCCCAGGAGTATATAATAATCTTCTCCATAATATTCCAGGCTTCCTGTTGATGAAAACACTTATCCAAGTGACAGTTCCTCAAATATTTGAAGTTTGTAAACTTCAGGCACTGTTCTAGACTCCCATGATACATCAATTCACAGAGAAGACTAAAACTCTTGCCCTTGTAAAACATACATTCCAGCTAGGTAAGAAAATAATGAAGAATAAACTTAGTAAATACACATATAACAAAAGGTGACAAATTCTGTGTAATAAAACCAAAAGTACAGCAGGTAAAGGGGTCTAGAGAGTGCAGGATCATGGAGGGAAGGGGAGCAGGTTGCAACTTTCAGTGGCTTGGTCACAGCCTCAGGTTGTGCTGCAAAGTTCAGTCTCATCCTTGAGGAACACTGGAAGACTTTAATGAGGTGAAACTTTCAGTTGGATGGGCTCACTTTCTCAGCATTAGGCAGGCTTGTCTTAAGAAATTGCCTGGATTTACTCCATAAACAAATAATTGCTTATGTCTTAAAAGTTGTATACCATATGGCCAGGATAATTCGGGCTTGTGTGATCCTCAAAGCAGGTGTTACCAATTGCCCAGTGTGGCCATAGAAATGTCTCAATAAAGCTTCTTAGTAGCCAAATAAATCGACTAGCTTCCTGGGGTTATCAAATTGAACCAATTACATTTAAAAGACATCTGCCAAAAATAATGCTCTCCATTTCTGAGTGGTTGATAATTATGCCATTGTTTCCAATAATAGTCAGATGGCAGGACAAATTGTCTTTTGAGACCTCTTCTAGTTCTGAACAATCGGATCAAATCATCCATGAAGAAGAAATTTCCTTCCTGTTCTCAATGGCCTAAAGGGCAATCATGCACAAGCATTCACATCATTAACTTATGAATTAAAAGTAGGGACGCACCTCCAAGGCGACTTTAACATCATAGTCTAGCCTGTACCTAACTCTCTCACTTTATTTTCCACCCTATTCCCTTCACCTGGTGAACCTGATGCATCAATCTAAAGAGGGTGCTTCTATTTTCTTATACTCTTCAGGTATTTTTCCCACTGCTCCATTGTTCCAACCATCCTCCATCCCAGAAAGATTGCCCTTTCCCAGAAGTCCAATTGGCATTTCAAAACCTCATGATATTTTTTTCTCTTTTGTGAGACTGTCTCTGAACTTCACCCTCCCAGCCACTTCTCTTGTCTTTGCCCCCTGAAGCATTTATATAGTGTCTGCACTAGTGCTTGGCACCAGCCACAGACTGCTTCATAGAGTTAATTACATTTTAAATCTGTGCCCTATTTCCCTGGTGATATTTAAGACCCTCAAGGGCTTTATATTGCTGGGTCTCGGCCCAGATTCCTTCACCTGTTAGGCTCTTAACTGATGGTCATGAAAAGAGCAGAAGTGGAAATATCAAGTTTTCAGACAATAGGCAGAAATTTTAGACCTTCCTCAAGTGGTCTTTAAATAGCCTTTAAAGTGAAACATGGAAATGTTCCAGTTGTCAGTCATGCCACCAAGTTTTTGCATGCACAGGCAATGATAATTACATTATGAACGTGGCCTGGCTGTTTCACAATTATAGGATATCATCAATTTGGTTTTTTATTTTGAGATGGAGTTTTGCTTTTGCTACCCAGGCTGGAGTGCAATGGTGCTATCTTGGCTCAATGCAACCTCTGCCTCCTGGGTTCAAGCAGTTCTTCTGCCTCAGCCTCCTGAGTAGCTGGGAGTACAGGTTCCTGCCACCATGCCCACCTAAGTTTTGTATTTTTAGGAGGGATGAGATTTTACCATGTTGCAGGCTGGTCTCAAACTCCTGAACTCAGATGATCTACCCGCCTTGGCCTCCCCAAGTGCTGGGATTACAGGTGTGAGCCACCATGCCCAGCCAGATATCATCAATTTTAAGTCACAGACAATTTCCAGAAATGTGAACATGTGGAGAAAGAATATGCTCCCTAAATTGCATTAAATATTGTAGGGGCTGGGGGAGAGTGAGGTAAAATGGCAATCACTCATTTGGGGTCAGGAGAACCACACAAACAAAAGTACTAAGTACCACTATTGAGAGTCCACTGTGTGTCAAACCTTGTGCTAGGTGCTTCACACACAGTACCCCAGTCTTCCCTCCAGCCCTGCAAGATAGATTTCATATCCCCATTCATAATGGAGGAAACAAAATGCAGAGAGATGAACTGACCACACACAAGGTCACTCAGGAAGATCAGTCAGGAAGACTCACTGTGAGCCTTTAAATACAGGTTTGTGGTGTTCTTTTCACTTAAATGTGCTTCCTCATTCCTGGAAGTGAGTTGTCCCAGTGGCTGCTTCATGATTTTGTTTGTTTGCAAGGAGTAACAGATATGAGAAGTCTAGATTTCACAAGACAATAAATATCACTATCTTCCTGCACAGGTGAGAAAACTGAGGCCCATGAATTTCTATAACATACCTAAGCCCATACAGTACATGAAAGGCAACACTCTGATCAAACTAAATTCTGGTGAACCCCAAAGCCTTCATTCTTTTCATTATCTAACATCAAAGAAATGAGAATCTTATGAAGGGAGAGATAGTCTGGTGGCTACTGAGTTCTGCCATCAGCTCCCCTGAGGCTTCAGGTTATCACCAAGTCTTAGAACTGAACCCCTGCACTTCCAGTCCTTTATGGGAATTTCCCAATCCAGAACTTCAGAGCTAATGAAGTCTGACCTTGAGGATATAACTTCTTGTATTAGAAATAAGTGAAGAAGGAAAGAAAAGGCTCTGTATATCAAAACACAAATGGTGCTGACACTAGTCAATATTTTGTATACTTTGAAGACAAAAAACATTATAACGTTAATAAAATTTAGAAGTTAATATCAAATTCCTGTAACATTCTTTCAAAAAGACACATTATTTTTAGAAGAGGCTAAAAGCCTTTCTCATCCTTAAAATATGATGACCTGCGCAGACAATTTAGAAGCAAGTTTTTATGACAATAGTTAGCAAAATTTGAAATATGAATCTCTTGATCTAGCATCTCTACCTCTAGATATTAATCCTTTAGATCAATGTGCCAAGTCTACAAAGATATCTATGTGGAGTATGTGCTTGGCAGTGTTATTTGGCTAGCAAAAACTTGGAAACAACCTAAATGCCTGTCAGTAGAGGATGAATTAACTAAATCAGAGTACTTAGAGTACTTACACAGAATGGAATATTTTGCAGTTAGTGAAAACAAAAAGGTAGGTCTTTTTATGCCAATATGGAAAAAGCTCTAAGATATACATATTAGTTACCTACTGTCATGATAATGTTGCTCAACAAATAACTACCAACCTCAGTGGCCACACAACAATGTGTTCATTCCCCAAGCATCTGGGGTCAAATGTGGGGAGAGTAGCTAGTAGCCTTTGTTGATCTTTGTTTAACTCATATTTGTGAAGGTTGTTGGCAGGCTGTTGGCTGATCCAGGCTGGTGGGGACTGGCATGACTGGGCTCGCTCAGCTCTGCTCCATGTATCTCATATGCCCAAGCAGGTGGGTCCAGACAAATTCTTAATATGGTGGTAGAGGTTTGAGAGAGCAGCCCCAATGCACACCCTATTTTAAACCACTGCTCTTTCAAATCTGCTAACATCACATTAGCCAAAGCAAGTGACATGGCTGAGCCCAATGTCAAATGATAGAGTAGGTCAACTACCCATGGCAGAAGAGCACTGCAAAGTTACAGGAAGGAGTGAAGAATTAGGGCCATCACTGCAGAATGCCATGCTCATATTCTTTTCTTGGTCCCATCACTATCCGTCAATCTATTTACCTATGCATGAACACACACACATATATATATATATATATACACATACACACACACACACACACACCCCTAGAAACTATATATATAGCCCCTCCTATGTAAAATATAGGAGGGGCTATATATATTATACATATATAATAAATATAGGAGGGGCTACTTTTTTAAGGTATATATTTATATATATTATATATAACACATTTATATAGTATATTAATATATAGAATATATGTATTTATATAGAAAAAATATATTTTTCCTAGGTGTGTGTATATATATATATATATATGGAATATATATACATGGAATATATATATAATAATTTAATGCCCTGCCTCTCTCTATAGATAGATAGATCTAGAAAATGTTTAGAGGGATGCCAAGAAAAGTTATAATAGTGGTTATCCTTTGAGAAAATGCTTTTGTGGAGGTGGGATTGGTTTTTAAATCTATTTTCCAATCTCCAAGACTGTATAAGACAGTAAAATTTGCATGCTCACCATGGATAAACCTTTTAAAATTTAAGAAATACTTTTTCAATTGGTGTATCAAAGTTTATGAGATTCAGAGTGACTGTGTGACTCTGTACAATTGGTTGATTTGGAAACCCAAATTTCTTCTTCCAATTCAGTCTCCTAAGCTCTGAGCAGTCCTCCAGATCCTTCAGCTAATGACTTGGACCCCAGCTTGGGAGGAACTACTTTGCTGGAAGAAGAGCTCATTAGTGAGCAGGATAAATCACTCCAGACTTTCCTTGAACAAATCCTGCCAAGTGAAGTGAACCAAAGGGACTGAAATATGACACATGTAATAGCCAGTGCTGCAGAAGCTCTCTGGGCCTGAAATTGAACACCCAACCTCTGTTCATTTTCAGCTGCATTACAGATTGAGGTTGGCCAGAATCATTATAGAGTTTATTTTTCTTAAAATGTGATTGTGTCTGACTGCAGCTTTCTGTCAGAGATCCACATTGGCCTTCACAAAGCTAAAGGCTGCTTTCCCTTGAGGGAGCAACAGCACTAACCACACACAAACCGATCATCCTGTCTGATGCAGCCTCAGGTGTGTTATTGGTATTCTGTTATTGTCACATAATTTAATGCCCTGCCCAGAAGCCCTGCGAAGCCACACCATATGCATGCATCAGATGCTGAGAAGTTGCACAATTAATGGCTTCCTACTTTCATTGAATTCTTCTACTAAAAATACTAAATCAAGATTTTAAATGTAGAAATCAATCCAAATTTAAATTTACTCCAGGATGTTGATGAATTATTGAATGACTGGGGGATTCAAAAGTGGAAAAAATCAAATTAAGTGAACAAAAATATTTATAGATTTCCTTCTAGAATAAAACAATTCAAGAAAGTGTGAAAAACAAAATTAAAATTTGTTTATTTAGTCAACAAAAATTTAAAAGCCTGTTATGTGCCAGACACTGTTGTAGGCTCTGAGGATACCAAGGTAGAAATAAGATGTCTATGTCATATATCTAACATTTTACTGGGTGAAAATAGACGATAAACAAGAAACTAAATGCATATATAAAGTAATTTCAGATAATGGTAAGTGTTGTGAATAAAATTGGTAAGGTAGATGGTAATGGATAGAGGTGGGGCCAGGACCTAAGATGCATAGTCAGGGAGGCTTTTCTAGAGAGATCACATCTGCTCTGAGACCCAAATAATAAGAAAGCACCAGCTTTGTGAAGATTTTGGGCAAGAGGGTACACTGATGCAAAGATCCAAGGATCAGAGAATTTGGCAAAATACTGAAAATGCCCAAGAATAGTAAATGAAAGGGCACTGGTGTGAAATAAGTTCAGAGAGAGAGGAGAGGCTAGATTATGTGAACTCCTGGAGGCCATCAGTTTGACTCTGTCTGCCATCAAATGGGTCTTATCCCATTATACGTTTATTAGCACATTTTACTCATAAGAATATAGCTGTAGAGCAAAGAAAAACAAAAGTAGACTTTTGGTATGTGCATTGAAAGTATCACTGTTGTTCCTTTTCAATAAAATTTCATAACTGAAGTATGTCTTAGCTTAAATTAATAACAATATTGAGTACTTACTATGTGCCAGGCACTACTAGGGTTTTTGTAAATTCTCATTTCAATATTTAATTTGTATATTTTTATTTAATCTTCAAAAATATGTAGCAATCATTCACAAGAGCAAAGGCATGTGAATTAACCTAAATGCCCTCAAAGAAAGATTGGATAAAGAAAATGTGGTACATAGACACCATGGAATACTACACAGCCATGAAAAAACAAGATCATATTTTCTGTGAGAATATGGATGGAGCTGGATGCTATTATCCTTAGCAAAGTAAAACAGGAAGAGAAAACCAAATACTACCACATTCTCACTTGTAATAGGGAATTTAATGATGAGAACTCATAAACACAAAGAAGGTAACAGTAAACACTGGGGTGTACTTGAGGGTAGAGGGTAGGAGGAGGAAGAAGAGCAGAAAGGATAACTATTGGGTACTAGGCTTAACACCTGGGTGATTAAACAATCTGTAAAACAAACCCCCATGACATGAGGTTACCTATATAACAAACCTTCACATGTACCCCCGAACATAAAAGTTAAGCAAAATATCCAGCAATATATTATTTACCTGTTTGACAGTGAATAAAACACTCAGTTGGAGTGATTTGCCAAAGGTCATGTTGCTATTAAGTGCCCAAATTAACATTCAGTACATATATAGTTTCTGAATCCACAGACTGTTCATTCTTCATGAACATGCTGATGCGAAATCAACTGCTTTCTTATTTATTTGGCTTAGCAGCTGGTCTGATCTCAAAACAAATCAATCTTTAATAATATTAATTAGCCTAGTTGGGAAAACATAGGCTATAACCATTAAAGGCCATCTGCAACCCCTGGACTACAGACCAGTACTGATTGGTGGCCTGTTAGGATCACCTAAGAGCAGGAGGTGAGTGGCAGGTGCACGAGCATTATCATTTGAACTTGGTTCCTATCAGATCAGTGGCAGCATAGGAACACGAACCCTATCATGAACTACATATGTGTGGGATCTAGGCTGCATGCTTCTTATGAGAATCTAATGCCTGATGATCTGCGAGGTTGAACAGTTTCAGCCCGAAACCATCCCTGCCCCTGAACCCCATACCATTCCATTGTCTTTCATGAAACTGGTCCCTGGTGACAGAAAGGTTGGGGAATGCTGGTTTGAGAAAAATAGCATATTTGAACATCTGCATGTACTGGGCATTGTGCTGCATATTTATGCAGCGATCAGGAGCACTTCTATGTGTTGTTGATGATATAACAGTGCCACCAGGCTACATGTGAACACCCAACAGTTAAAACTGTGAATATAAAATCAAATTTGGAGTCCCTGAACTGGATTAAACAGGTTAAGGTATCCCAAAAAGGAGAGCCTGGAAAGAATGTGGCTTTGGACTCAAATAGTATCTACTTAATAATGTGCAATTACTTGGCCTCTTCCATCCCTAGTTTCTTTATCTTAAAACAAGACAATAATGCTGACTAGGTCAACTTCTTGTGAGGCTTAGAGGTCATGCATGTAAGTCATGGCATAGTGCTGACATGTAGGATGGGAATATTAAAGTTCATTTTCTCTCTCCCTTCCCTATATTAGCTTTCCAAATGTTACCAGTCCTGATCCTGAAATAGTGAAATTTTCTTCTTCTTCTGGAAAGGAGCAGTACTCTTTAGAGTCCTTTTCTGTGTTTCTGAAACAAGAATAATAAGAAGGAAAATACAATTTCACCTTCAACCTTAGTGCCCTGCCACTGCATGGTTTCTCTGAAGTGTTGGTCCACATAACGCCCACAAAGAAAAATTATCTGACCAAGACTACTCTCCAGAAAGAATAAGTCTTTCTGGTGTAGGTTTCAGAGGAGGCCACTGGACGGGTTTGTTACATGTTGGCTGCATAACTACACTTCTTGCCTAACTCCTCAGTTGATATGTGTGTTTAAACTTTTGATTTGATTTGTATTCTGTGTATAACAATATTGAATTGTGCTGTTTTGATATTCTCTCTCTCTTCTCGGGTGTGAGGGGAGGGAGAGACAGAGACAGAGAGAGAGAGAGAGAGAGAGAGAGAGAGAGAGAGAGAGAGAGAAACAGAGAGAAACAGAGTTTTGCTCTTCTTGGCCAGGCTGGAGTGCAATGGTGTGGTCTCTGCTCACTGCAACCTCCACCTCCCAGATTCAAGTGATTGTCCTGCCTCAGCCTCCTGAGTAGCTGGGACTATAGGGACACGCCACCACGCCTGGCTTTTTTTGTTGTTGTTGTATTTTTAGTAGAGACGGGCTTTGCCATGTTGGCCAGGCTGGACTTGAACACCTGACCTCAGGTAATCCACCCACCTTGGCCTCCCAAAGTGCTGGGATTACAGGCGTGAGCCACTGCACCCGGCTGAGATAAATTTATATTTTTAACATTAAGAATGGAAAAGTTGAATAAAGAAAGGCATTGTCCTTCACATTAACCTGATCAAAGTGACAGCAGGGCCACCAGATTTTAGAGTTGGAAGAGCCCTGGAAAGCTATACAGGTCAGTGCCCTTATTTTGCACTTGAGGGAACTGAGGGCTAAAGAGGGGATATAATTTTCATATCTTGGAAAAACATTGTTCATATACCTTAAAAAGTGTCAATTTCCATAAAAGCCTTCAGACACACTCAGTAATGAGGTCAGAGAATTTGTTGTGTTCACCACTCATCCCCAGCTCCTGGAAGACTTCCTGGAATACTTAATGGGCTCTCAAGAAATATTTCTTGAATGAATGTAAAATCTTCAACTCCTAGAGATAAAATGCTATGCCTTTTATGATGATTTCAAAGAATACTGGAGTACAAAGGTTTTAAAATTTCATCTTTTTCAGTTAATAAAGTCATAAAAAGATCAATATCTGAAGGGAACCTGCATAACCATCATTCAGGATAGCTCTGCTTAGCTCTGCAGCCTCATTTTACCCTGTTTCTTCCTGCCCAACCTCTATGCCTGATATGGTTTGGCTCTGTGTCCCCACCCAAATCTCACCTTGAATTCTAATCCACATGTGTCAAGGGCAGAACCAGGTGAAGATAATTGAATAATGGGGGCAGTTTCCTCATACTGTTCTCATGCTAGTGACTGAGTTCTCATTGGATCTGATGGTTTTATAAGAAACTTTTCCCCTTTTGCTTGGCACTTCTCTCTCCTGCTGTCACGTGAAGAAGAATGTGTTTGCTTTCCCTGCCTCCACAATTGTAAGTTTCCTGAGGCCTCTCCAGCCATGTGGAACTGTGAGCCAAGTAAACCTCTTTCCTTTATAAATTTCTCAGTCTCAGGCAGTTATTTATAGCAGTGTGAGAATGGACGGATACAGTGTCTCAATTACCCATCTTTTGCCTCTCTGACATCCTAGTTCAGCCTGGACCCAGGCTGCAGCTCTGTCTTTCACCTGTTTAGTATAACTGCTTTCCTGCTGGCCCAGGGGCACTGGGAACTGGTTTTGTAAAGAGGTACCAGCCTTTTGTCATTGACATAAAGGTTCTTGCCTTTGTGAAATTTCACAGTGCAAACTTGCTCCCCCTGGCCCAAAAGCACCACTTTGGACCCATATAATTGATTGGTCCCTTTCAAGCCAGGAAAATAGATTTTCTTCTAGTGTACTAGAGGTCTATTAACATATCACTATATAACACAATGGCTACCCTGCAGGTGTTTGTGGTACACAATCTAGCTTGTACACCCAAGTACAATTACAAACTGGTGTTTGTAATTTTTGCTTACGTATGTATCATGTCATGATGTAGATTGGAAAGATATTAAATAGGACTGCCATATATCCCTGTTTGTCTTGGACAGTCCTTGTGAATGCCCAACAAAATTCCTAATCATGCCTCCTCCTCCTGTCAAAAGGATCTCAGTTTGGGTAACAATCCTCATAATAAAAGATGCAGTCTAAACTGTGATAGGACATTAACTAATAGTACATTAAATATAGAATACGATGACAAAATACGGTGATTAAGAGCATGGACTTTGGGTCCAAAATCTTGTTTCACCACTCATTGGCTAAGTGGTATTGAAAGGAGTTGCTCATCCTTTCTAAGCCTCAGTTTTTCAGCTGTAAACTGGGTGTGGATAACAGCAACTATCTTGTTGGTTTGTGTTGAAGTTTAAACAAGACAATATATGCAAAGCAGTTAGCACAATTTCTGGTACAAAATAAGTACTTCATAATTGTTACCTTAAATAATAAAATAATATTGATAGCTGTATTAAGAGATAGTGCCTCATTTCTTGGCCTGATTCAGCTCTTCTCTTTCAAGTCTAGGCCTTTCTTGGTGACCTCACTATGCTTTCCTTATAATAAAATGTAACACAATCTTGGTCTTCATGCCTCTTGAATGTTGTCTGGTTCAAGAACTCAAAGCAACTTTTGGATCAGAGGAACACGGACTCGATTTTTATCACTGTTACAAGGTTACATGAAAGCAATTGTCAATGAATAATTTGTGGCTCAGTGCCAAGCTATAAAAGTCCAGATGGTAGCCAGAGAACTGATTCAAACATGAAAATATTTTGTTTTACTTTTACAGATGACATGTGACTTCATAGACTTGAGTTTAATAAAGAATTAAGAGTTCCTTATGAATAGTTTTAAGATGTATTATTTATTTCTTGGATTTAATCATTCCATGTACATTGGTGCATTAACATTACTTTTGACTTATTTTCCAGTTGATACTCAACACATATGTGCTGCAGTTCAAGTGAGATCTTTACTTTTGTAAATGAGCTTTTGCCTGTGTGAGAGTCCCTGGTCCATGGTCTTCCCTGATGCTTCAATTTAGATACAATATTAGCCATATTTGTGGGAGGCTCTCACATTAATAAGTATTTAGATGGGGGAGATGTTTCTGTAAGTAACTCACAATGTATAAAAAGAGTTTGAGTTTTGGAGTCACATTTTCCTGGATTTGAGTTCTGGTTATAGTACTTTTAAACTGATTGTACTTGAACAAGTTGCTTAACCTTTTGAGACATAACTTGTATTTTAAATAAGAATGAAAATAATACCTATCATATAGGGTTGGTGTGAGGGTAAAATAAAATGATGCATTATGCATAAGACCTGGAAGTCCAGAGCATGCTATCATCACTTGTGCCCAAGAGATGGATATTATGTGCTTATGTCTCAACATAGGAGCCCCAAATGAAACGGGAGGTAGAGCGTAACTGAGGAAAGATGAGAAGTGAAGAATAAAGCAACAATCCATCAATTGTTTATTGTTCCTAGAGCCCATGATAGGCTCACTCCAAATTATTCAGAGGCTGGAGCAACCTGAGGATTTCTGGTGAGCAGAAAACCCCACAGTCAGAGTCATTCACTTCTGAAAGGCATGATACTGTAGTAGAAGAAAGAAAAGGAGCTCTGATGTTCAACAGACGCAATAACAGTTCCTAGCTGTTTAATTCTTCTCCTTCATCAAAAGG
The DNA here is from genome assembly GCF_001604975.1 of Cebus imitator. Taxonomy (NCBI): domain Eukaryota; kingdom Metazoa; phylum Chordata; class Mammalia; order Primates; family Cebidae; genus Cebus; species Cebus imitator. Next base: position 640,051 of record NW_016107585.1, read on the forward strand.
AGATAATAAATTTTACAGATTGAATTGAAGGGGAGATTAGGATAATATACACAAAGTACCTGGTGTTTAACAGCTATTGAATTTGTTTGAAATATTATTTAATGAACATTCAATACATCACTTTTGTTCTTTGATAGTAACTAAACATTTCTTAACCAATTGCCTCTCAACCAATTATCATAGGTGAGTACTCCCCACTTCCATTTTGACATCCCCTTTCCTCAATTCTCACAAGTGACAATTGTGCCCATCATGGCTTCTGCCACTTAATTGTCTTAATGTATTGCTACCTAATTCATGTTGTTCTATCTTGTTTTTCTTCATAGAAATGACAATCTTCTAATATGCAGAAAAATGTCTGTGACTTTTAGCAGGTATTAACCAGTAGTTGGATGTTCTTTTAAGTTCTTGCTATCAATGTGTGGTCCACAGAATATTAGCACTGGCATTAGTGGGAGTTTGATAAACATGCAGGATCACTGGCTTCACATTCACTGATTGGTCCTAATCTACATTTTAAAAAGGTGCCCAGGAGAAGCCTGTAATCCCAGCACTTTGGGATGCCAAGACAGGAGGATCACTGGAGACCAGGAGGTCAATACCAGCCTAGGCAACATAGTGTGACCTTGTCTCTACAAAAAGTGTAAAAAATTAGCTGGGCGTGGTGATGCGTGCCTATAATCCTGGCTACCCAGAAGGCCAAAGCGGGAAGATTGCTTGAGCCCAGAAATTTGAGGCTTTAGTGAGCTGTAATTTTGCCACTGCACTCCAGCCTGGGTGGCAGAACAAGAATCTATTTCTAAAATAAATAAATATTCTCAGGTGATTCGTGAGTATGTCTAAATTTGAGAATCACTACTCCAAGTATTTGTTGTACTGGGTTAATGCAGTAGAGGAAGTGATGGAAATAGGGGCTCCCATATGGAGATTCTACTGCTTCAGTAAGTCAATAAAATAGGGCAGTTATGTGCTAAGAAGACATTAATGTAGACAACAAATATTTATTGAGCACTCACTGTGTCCCAAGCACTGTTCTGGGCACTTGGGATATACCAGTGAACAGACAAAGATCCTTACACATATGGACCCTCCTTTCCTGTGGTGGGAGAGACATAATAAGCAGTAAATATCATAAACACATGATCTAATACAAGATGATAAGGACTATGAAATAAAGAGTAAGTAGAGCTAAAAAGGAAAGATCAGTAATATGTTGGTGATGAGGGGTGGACTGTGATTACAATTTTAAACAGTGTGATCTTGGTTAGACTACATTGAGAGGAGAAATTTGAGCAAAGCTTTGAAGGAGATAATAAAGTTGACTTTGCAGATTTGGGGAGAACATTCCAAGCAGCAAAACAGCAATTGTCAAGGCCTCCAATCTGGAGTGTGCCTGGCGTTTGGAGACTCAAAATGAAGCCAGTGTAGCTGGAGGGGAGTGAGGGTTCGGGGTGGGCACTAGAATATGAGGTTAGAGTGGGAACAATTCTCTGGGCTGCAGACTGGGCATATTGCCCACACTTGTTTGAATAATTTTCCACAAATCTAAGTTCTGCATAGTATATCTGTTTTGTCTACAGGACGTTTCTACTTGAGTGCCCTAGGGTACTCAAACTCAACATATCCCCCTCCAAATCTGTCCTTTCTCCAGACTTCTCATTCTTATGTATGGTACATCTACCCACCCAGTCACCCAAGCCAGAAACCTGGGAATCATTTTTGGGTCTCCTGATCTCTCACCCTCCCCTCTATCAGATTCAGTCAATTATCAAGTCCTGACTATTCTACCTTAAAATACATCTCAAGTCCTTTCACTTTTCTGCATTTCTATGACCTCTGAGCTCAAATCACCTGCAAAGACCCCCAGGATTACAGCTCCTGCCTCCTGATTGTTCCCCTGAATCCAGTCTTACTTTCATGCTAACATGCCACTGCCATAGTTACTATTCTAAAGTTACTTTTTCAAAATAGTCAATCAGATATTTCATTTCCTAAATTAAAACCCCTCCATGACAACCCCTGACCTACCAGAACCTTCACCATGTCTCTCAAGGCTTTTGTTAGCCTGCTCTAATTGTAGAACTCCTTAAGAGAGTGCTGGCAAGGACGCTTTCCTAAATCTCAGCCATGTTTACATGTATTCATACAATAGTACCTTGGACTCTGGCTGATTGTGTTGACAGTAGCACTGCTTTGTTGAAAGCTCAGAAATGACTATGCTTGTGTGAATGAAATAGGTGAAGTTGACGACAGGCAACTAAGGGGATGTTTGCCAGCTCTGAAGTACTTCCAAAGATACAGGAACTTAAAAGAAAAACAAACAAACAAACAAACACCAAAAGGTCTTTTAGGAACTTTCTCTTTTCCCTACACAAGGAAAAAAAGCAAAAGACCTGAATAAGTTGCCAGAGCCTCACTGTACCCTTTACTGATGTTATGGAAACATACCCAACCCAAAAGACAGTCTGACATAATGAGTGTCATTGGATTTACAGCCGGAAGGCATGAATTTCCATCTGGCTGTTATGCCATTAACTTGCTGTGTGGATATGGGTAAGCCCCTTCAAAAGTCCAAGCCTCAGATGCTCCATCTGTAAAGCACAGAAATTGGCTTTAATGGTTGTTAAGATCCAGCTATGTAAATTCATAATTTAGGGGTAAGTAGGCAAAGAATGGCAAAGGGAAATAAAAAGATAATTTATCTTTATTCTCCCACTGATGGAATAAAATAATGCATGATGTTTTCTGTGTGCTCATTGATTCAGTAAATTCTTATCATGCAGTTATTAGGAACAGGTTCTGAGGCTAGGACATTGACCTAAGAACTAGCCTTAAACAAAAGTACATTGACTTGCAGGAATGGTTTTTATACAGATATACATTGCATAACTTAATTGCTTTTAGGCAAATGTCCCACTGCACCTAGATACCTAAAGGTTTTCCTTACAGAATATATCATATTTTTAAACTTTCAATGTCTTTAGTATTATATGTTAAGTTCCTGCAGTAAAAGAAAAAGAGACCCTGAACTGCCACCTTGAAATCTAACATTTGGATGAAATAATTTTAATTCATGAATTCATCAGGATTGCTATCAAAATGATTGAAAGCAGTAAAAAAAATGTAGGAAAACTGGATCTTTAAGAACTGATTTTTTGTTGGCAGTAGAAACATGTCCACTGTAATGGGACAATTTAAATGCATGACTGTTAAAACAAACTCTTTAAGCTATTCCCTGCATGTCCCAACATTCATCATGTTGACTACCAAGACATCAATTTTTCATAAAATACTATATAACTGAAAAGGAGACATTTAAAGGAGAGAAAAAAATTGAACTCACTGTTTCAGCTCAGGCTCTGATGATTTCAGCATTTTATAGGGTGATTAACTGATTGTATGAAGGGAAAAAGCAAGTGGTACCTCTCTGAGCTGTACAGATTGAGTTCTCTCTTCTTTTTTTTTCCCCCTCCTTAAGCACCTTAATTTTTTTCCTCTCCCTGAGACATTGCTTATGTGGCAAGAAGAATGAATTGGCTGCATGTCTATACTACTGTGCCTTCACTTCTACCTCAATAAATAACCAATGTTGGGAACCCACATGTGGCCAAATGGATGGAACAGGGTGCCAGTCTGTTTTGTTGAAAGTTAATACTGATGATGCATTTTACCTTGGTAAAGGGGAAAAAGGTAAGTATTTTAAAAATTTAAAAAAATTTTTAATGACCATTCTTAATATGCTAATTTTCACAGAAGCGGAAGGTTTGGTTTTGTTTTTTTAAAATAAGTTTACTCCAATGCCTCAATTGTTTTGGTGTCTATAATCCCCTTCTCTTTTAGCACAAATTTTATCTTAGATCTGTTTTGAAGGACCTTGAGATAAGATGACACAGAAACTCCAGGAAACGCTTCTTGTTTTCATGTATAACAGATAAGTCTCATCATTGTCCCAACCTAGAGTTCAACAGTATCACTAAATAGAATCTTATTCTTGTCCAGGGCATAATAAAATTCATTTTGATTTTAAATAAGAAAAGATGGTTAAAGCCATGGCAAAGACCATGCAATAAAGAACTTGTCTCATAAAAGTTAACTACTTTAGTACTGTACTGATCCATAATTTTCACAAAAGAACCCTGTCATGCAAATATAAAATAACCACATCAAATATTGTTTTAAATTCATAAGTAATGGAGTCAATAACATATTAAGTAATGGTTAAATAAGCTCAAAGGACAACTTGAAGAACAAATGTTACATATATATGTATATATATACACATATATATATACACACACACACACATATAAAATCAGGATTGTGAAATATAATTTGTTAATAAATGTAAAACTGTTTAATATTCCTTTGAGCAATTAAATTTTATGTTTGAGGTTATCTTTTTCTATAGGGCCCAAGTCAATTGTATTTATATGGAATAATTCATTTGCATTTCTATAAACAGGAATCATTTGTATTAATATCTGTTTTCTAAAACTTCTACCATTTCAGTTATAAAATATCTGACTTAACAGAATGTAAAAGTTGCACCCACTTTATGGAATCAGATCATTCATGAAGAGTCACCATAGACAACTATACTCCATTGGAAGAATATCCAGTAACACCTTTTGTCTATTTCCAAATTTTGGGAAATTTTTTTCAAACAATATAAGGTAAAAGAGTAATCACATTTCTCTGTCTTATTCTTGGTTTGTAACAGTAATGCACTGCAACATTTTTGTTCCATTTCTTTCTGTCAGAAACAATACTTCTCTAATTATCTTTATGCATATATTTTAATACATATATGCAAGTATTTTTGCAGGAGAATTTTCTGTAAGTGGAATTGCTAGGTCAAAAGCCACGATCATTTTGAAGAGTGACCAAGCAGTCAAATTGTCCTCCAAAAGTTCTGTGCTTATTCCCTCTAAGTATAAGAGTAATTTTATCCCCAAACCTTGCTAACACTTAATATGCTGTCTTTAAAACCTAAAATGCAATAAAATAAATAAATGCGGAAAAAAACAAAACAAAACAAAACAAAACTTTCATCAATCAGATAGAGGAACATTTTTGTTTTAACATGCCTTTCTATAACGATTAGTACTGTTGAAAAAATATGTAAAATTTTTGTAAGGATTAAATAACTTTAAACATCCCCTGCCACGTAAGTAAACACTAAATATATGTAGATTTCATTCATTTTCTTGGAAAAAATTATACTTTCTAATTTCAATGAATTTTAGGAGCCTTTTCTATATTGGGGATATTAAAACTTTGTCCAAAATATGTATTGTTGTATATTATATATCATGTATACACACACACATCCCATTTAGATCAAATATCTTAGTATTTTTCTTCTTGGGTCCAGGATTGTATGGTGTCCTATGAAAGATATTTCCTAGCCTGAGCTTGTGAAATATTTTCTAATGCTTTAAGACATTTTTATATATTTAGGTTGTTAGGCCATCTGGAATTTATTTTATGTATGGTGTGAGGAAAGGATAAAGATTTATGTTTGTTTTCAAATGAATAAAATGATTGTTTCAAGACACTTTATGAAACAGTTTATGTTTCCAAATTTAAAATATAATTATTACAAATTTCTTCTTACATAAGTTCACTTTTGAAGTTCATATTCCATAGCATTGATCTATTGTTTATTTTTCAAAACTACAGAACACTTTTAATTACAATGACCTTATAGAAATTGTGATATTTGCAAAGGCAAATATCCCTCACTGTTCCTCTTTTTCGCATTTTGCTTAATTCTGTCTTCAAATTTTATCTTCCCACAGAATTTTAAAATCACTTTCCGGTTCCACAAAAGATTTGTAGAAATTTTGAGTGGTTTACATTAAATTCATAAATATATATAAGGAAAATTCACATTTTAAAATTATTGAATCTTTTATCTAGAAACTCAACTACAACTTCATTATTCTTGGTATGATTTTATGTCCTTTAGAAAAATGTTGTGGTCCCTTCATTTAGATTTTACACGTTCCTTAATTTACTCCTTGGCATTTTAAATTTCTGACTTATTGTTCTTTACTATTACATTTTCTAAATGCAATGGGTGGTATATAACAAAGCAATTGTTTTTAATGTTTACCTTGTAGTTAATTTTATAATTTTATAAGTTTTTCAGTTATCTTAGATATTCCAAGTAGAGTTTTATACTCCTTATAAAAAATAGTTTGCTCTCCTTCTTTTCAATATGTAGTCCACATTTTTTACTTTCTTATTCCATTGGCTGGAATTTCCAAAACATCACTGAATAATGAATGTGTGCCAGGCATTATTTTCATGTTCTTTACTTCAAGCCTAGTGGAAATTATCTTAATATTTTATCATTAACTGAATAATGTCTTATGCTTCTAATAGCTCTTCTTTTTTTCAGAAATAAATGTATATGGAAAAAAATGGCAACTACTGAGACAACTGAATTTCTGTCCACTCCCTTTAAAGTCTATACTGATGTCACATGATATTACTTAGAGTAAGCACTGCTATGTGATGGTGGACTGCAGGGATCAGCAAACAACAGCTCAGGTCATGGTCCAGTTTAAGCTCACCACTATTTTTGTGTATAATGTGTGTATGTGTGGTGTGTTAGAATACATGCTCATTTATTTATCTATGGTATTTGACTGGTTTGCACTACAATGGCAGAGTTCTTTAGTCTATTCTCAACATTCTTAGTAGGCAATTTCTACCTCCTGTTTCAAGCTAAGTTTGCATGACATTCTTGTTTGCGCAGGTATTTTATTAATCCACTCCTTGTGTAACTCTAAAAATAAACTGCCTTAAATGATTCACCTCACACAAGAGCACTCATAAACAATCTGTAGTAAATTAAGCATCTCCTTGTAAATGTAGTACATGAGGTAGTTAAAATTTGCCCACATGAAGGTGACACTTATTTGGCACATTTATAGCATTAACAGAGACTAAAATAGCAACCACTCTTTAAGCTCTGTTATGAGCTGCTGCAGACTATTTTTTTCCATAGACAACACATCTTTTACTAGAGTATGGTCCACTGCTTGAGAAAGAGATGCAGTAGGATAAGATAAAAACTACTTGAGTTTTGGGGTCAGACCATATAGTATATTTGAATCTTAGTTCTGCTAATTACTAGCTATGTGGCGCTGAAAGAGTTGCTAAATCTCTCTGGGCCTTACTCTTTATTTGTAATCCTGGGAAAATAATTTCCATCTTGCTTGGATGCTGTGAAGATTTTAACAGTGAATATATAGCCTGGCACTTGGTGGGTGCTAAGCAAATAGAGATATTATAATGTGCAATATACTAATATTAATGACTATCATTATTGTATAAAGCTATATTTTAATATTACTATTAATATATTAAGTTTTATGTAGTAATATAATAATAATGATAATAGTGTAACAGTGACAGAAGGAAGATTAAAAGCAGACTTAATCTTATTTCTTTTATAAAAGAAATAAGAAAGTTCTATTTTACCATGTCATGTCTAGAATTTGGGTAGCCTATATATCACTAGTGACTGAAAAAAAGAACACACACAAATTTAAGCTATGTCAGCCTTAAACACAACAAGAATTTGATGGAAAACAAAGCAACCAACAGCTGTTTCCTGATGTGGTGGTGACACTGCAAGAGCTAGAAGAGGGAGAAAGATTTAACTACCCAATGTCCACCTATGAATGGAATTTGTGCTGCCAACCACCCTCTTGAGACTGTAGGACTGCCTGTCTTTAAAAGGAGATCATTAAAAAGTTAGGAGACAACAGATGCTGATGAGGCTGTGAAAAAATAGGAACGCTTTTACATTGTTGGTGGGAGTGTAAATTAGTGTGGTGATTCTTCAAGGATCTAGAACTACAAATACCATTTGACCCAGCAATCCCATTACTAGGTATATACCCAAAGGATTATAAATTATTCTATTATAAAAACACACGCACACATATTTTTACTGCAGCACTGTTCACAATAGCAAAGACCTGAAACCAACCCAAATGTCCATCAATAATAGACTGGATAAAGAAAATGTAGCCCATACACACCATGGAATGCTATGCAGCCATAAAAAAGAATGAGTTCATGTCCTTTGCAGGGATATGGTTGACGGTGGAAGTCATCACTCTCAGCAAACTAACACAGGAACAGAAAACCAACCACCACATGTTCTCACTCAAAAGTGGGAGTTGAACAATGAGAAGACATGGACACAGCAAGAGGAACATCACAGACTGGGGCCTGTCAGGGATGGGGAACTAGGAGAGGGATAGCATTAGCAGCAATACCTAATGTAGATGATGGGGTGATGAATGAGCCAACCACCATGGCATGTGTATAGCTATGTAACAAACCTGCACATTCTGCACATGTACCCCAGAACTTAAGTATAATAAATCTAAAAAGCCAATTTTTTTCAATAAAAGAACTTCACAAATATTTCCAGGAACTTTTGGATACTCAAGGCAATTCACTCAGCATTACAAACTAGATATAGTTTTTAAATTTTTCCTTCTGCAATATTTTTTCTAACATTGTTACATTTGGATCTTAGCTCAAATTAAATCCACATCCTAGGGATCAAACTGGGGCTCTACAATGCAAAATCATATTGTGACTCCCTGCTAGAAAACAAAAAGAAAATATAGTTGGGGACTTCAAATGGGCCACAGCATCCTTGATTCCTTTCACATAGTTCTTCTGGAAGAGATAAGGAAAAATCAGATGGACCTCTGGCACAGGCTGCAGGTGACTGAACAAACGAAAGAGTCTAAATTGCTGAGCACCTTTTCCTGAACAGAAACTGTGCACAGTTCTATCATCAACACTGTCTCATCAGTCCTCTGAACAAGGCAGATGTTATGACTCCCACTATACAGATGAGGAAACTGTGGTTAAGAGAGGTTAAATCACCAGCCTAAGTTAACATGCCTAGAACATGGTAGAGCTAGGTGACAACACGGACCTCTCTCATTTTCCCAGAGAATCCTCTTCCACATGTCTTCTCAGAGATGAAGGCACTGACCCATCTCTTTTTCCCACCCTATTGTTTTCCCAGGAAACCAGGCAGCTTTTCTTTTTGTCATCTGGTTGGGATCAACACTGCCACTAGCGTGTCCATAACTCTGAGTTAGAATAGTGGAATCCCCATTAAAGGCCTGAGGAAAAAGCCTATGGAACTTCCCAGTGTGCAGTGGGTGTTGCCCACTAATAGGGGACTATGAATGTGCTACATGGATCTTCAGAATCATATGAGCCGTAAATTTCTGTTGGGGGAATTAAAACTATTTATTGGCTGGGTGTAGTGGCTCATGCCTGTAATCCCAGCACTTTGGGAGGCCGAGGTGGGCAGATCACCTGAGGTCAGAAGTTTGAGACCAGCCTGGCCAACATGGTGAAACCCCATTTCTACTAAAAATACAAAAATTAGCAGGTGTGGTGGTAGGCAACTGTAATCCCAGCTACTTGGGAGGCTGAGGCAGGAGAATCACCTGAACCTGGGAGGCAGAGATTGCAGTGAGCCAAGATCTCGCCACTGTATTCCAGCCTGGGTGTTGCAGCAAGACNAAAAAAAAAAAAAAAAAAAAAAAAAAAAAAGGGAAGAAAAAAACTAGTTATTTCCAGTAATTACAAATTATATCACTCCATTTTATGCATGGATGGTTTAAAAGCCACCGCAGGCTATAAAATCGTTGGCTAATGAAAAGAGCATCCTAAGGTTTTGATTTATTGTCCCTGCTATCAGAGACGACTACACCACCCTTACAAATGTGTAAACAGCCTCAATGAAGGTTTAATGTGCTTTTATCACAAGCCTCCATTGTGTGCCGGCCAGGAGATGAAGCTTTGTGCTCCTGTGCATTGTGTAATTAAAATCCTTTCACTCAACAGAGAAGCAGACACAGTTATCAACTAATTTATGAAAGAAACAGGAAGAATCTTATATTACCAGCAAGAGCAGCACTAGGAATTCTGATTTAGGTGTGGGCATTATTAATCACCACTGTGACTTTAGAGGCGGACTTCTCAGATACAAAGCCTTTACAAGAGGCTGTGTCTACATGATAATAACAGGTGATGGCGAACAGATACAATTTCCAGAGTTGATTTCAGTTACTTGCTTTCCTGCCTGAGAGAGCTCAGAGGCTCCCAGAGAGTGCTATACCAGGAGATCAGAGAGTACAGTGTGAGTCTGACCTAAAAACAAGGGAGCCAGGAGCCCATGGATTGACACCAATTAAGCAATCACATAACAGAAAGCTGAAGATTTACTACCTCTTCCTGCTTAGAGAGTTTTTGTCTGTGCGATTGGTCAGATATGAGATTTAACAGACCCCAAATATTCTGAAAGTTAAAAACAAACAACAACAACAAAACACCAACAAAAACTACCACCCAAGAATCAGTGATCTGTTTGATATTATACCTTTATGAAAAGACCTTTAAAAATCAACAACACACCCTCATGAAGAAATTATTCTTTTTGCCAAAATAAAGGGTATTCAATTCTGAAAAGAGAAAGTCAAATTGTCTCTATTTGCAGATGACATGATTGTATATCTAGAAGACCTCATCGTCTCAGCCTAAAATCTCCTTAAGCTGATAAGCAACTTCAGCAAAGTCTCAGGATAAAAAATCAATGTGCAAAAATCACAGGCATTCCTATACACCATTCACAATTGCTACAAAGAGAATAAAATAGGAATACAACTAACAAGGGCAGGGAAGGACCTCTTCAAGGAGAAGTACAAACCACTGCTCAAGGAAATAAAAGAATACACAAACAGATAGAAAAACATTCCATGCTCATGGGTAGGAGAATCAATATTGTGAAAATGGCCATACCGTCTAAGTAATTTATAGATTCAATGCTATCCCCATCAAGCTACCATTGACCTTCTTCACAGAATTGGATAAAACCACCTTAAACTTCATATGAAACCAAAAAAGAGCCCACATAGCCAAGACAATGCTAAACAAACAAACAAAAACAAACCTGGAGGCATCACCCTACCTGACTTCAAACTATACTACAAGGCTACAGTAATCAAAACAGCATGGTTCTGGTATCAAAACAGAGATACAGACCAATGGAACAGAACAGAGGCCTCAGAAATAACAGCACACATCTACAACCATCTGATCTTTTTGACAAACCTGACAAAAGCAACAGGGAAAGCATTCCATACTTAATAAATGGTATTGGGAAAACTGGCTAGCCATATGCAGAAAGCTGAAACTGGACCCCTTCCTTCCATCTCATACAAAAATTAACTCCAGATGGATTACAGATTTAAACATAAGACCTAAAACCATAAGATCTAAAACCATAAGACCTATAGGAAAACCTAGGCAATACCATTCAGGACATTGGCGTGGGCAAGAACTTCGTGACTAAAACACCAAAAGCAATGGCAACAAAAGCCAAAATAGACAAATGGGATCTAAATAAACTTACGAGCTTCTGCACAGCAAAAGAAACTATCATCAGAGTAAACAGGCAACCTAAAGAATAGGAGAAAATTTCTGCAGTCTACCCATCTGACAAAGGGCTAATATCCAGAATCTACAAAGAATTTCAACAAATTTACAAGAAAAAACCCCATCCAAAAGGGGGTGGAGGATATTAACAGCCACTTCTCAAAAGGAGACATTTATGCAGCCAACAAACTTGAAAACAAGCTCATCATCACTGGTCATTAGAGAAATGCAAATCAAAACCACCTGGAGATACCATCCCATGCCAATTAGAATGGTGATCAGTAAAAAGTCAGGAGACAACAGATGCTGGAGAGGATGTGGGGAAATAGGAAAACTTTTATATTGTTGGTGGAGTGTAAGTTAATTCAATCGTTGTGGAAGACAGTGTGGCGACCCCTCAAAGATCTAGAACTAGAAACACCATTTGACCTAGCAATCCCATTACTGGGTATATACCCAAGGATTATAAATCATTCTATTATAAAGACACATGCACACATATCTTTATTGTGGCACTGATCACAATAGCAAAGACTTGGAACCAACCCAACTGCCCATCAATGATAGACTGGATATAGAAAATATGGCACATATACACTATGGAATGCTATGAAGCCATAAAAAAGGATGAGATCATGTCCTGTGCAGGGACATGGACAAAGTTGGAAACCATTATTCTCAGCAAACGGACACAAGAACAGAAAACCAACCACCACAGGTTCTCACTCATAATTTGGAGATGAACAATCAGAACAGATGGACACAGGGAGGGGAACGTCACACATTGGGGCCTGTCAGGGGGTGAGGGACTAGAGGAGGGATAACATTAGAAGAAATACCTAATGTAGATGATGGAGTGATGGATGCAGACAACCACCAAGGCACGTGTGTAACTATGTAACAAATCTGCATGTTCTGCATACGTATGACAGAACATAAAGTTTAATAAAAAATTTTAAATTTAAAAAATTCAAAAAAAGAATTTTTTTTTGTTCAGATAATTCTAAGTACCACTTTATTGTGGCTGGAACTGATTGTCTGATGCATTAAACATGAGTGGAAGGTCCAGCTCTACAGGGTAAATTACTGATGCCACAGTAATACTGAGATTAACCTTCAATACTGCCTAGTCTGCTCTGTCACATGCTACAAATTAGGTAATAAGAATACAGATGTGTGGGGCTACTAGATAGCTTTTTTTCTCAACCTGAAGTCACCTAAAAAAATACTTTTGCATTTAAGAAAGAAGTTGAATCCTTGAAGAGACCAATAACAAGTCTGAAGTTGAGGTGGCAATTAATTAGCCTACCAACCAAAAAAAGTCCAGGTCCAGACAGGTTCACAGCCAAATTCTAGCAGAGGTACAAAGAGGAGCTGGTACCATTCCTTCTGAAACGATTCCAAACAACACAAAGAGAGAGAATCCTCCCTAACTCATTTTATGAGACCAACATCACCCTGATACCAAAACCTAGCAGAGACACAACTAAAAAAAGAAAATTTCAGGCCAATATCCATGTAAACATTGATGCAAAAATCTTCAAAAAATACTGGCAAACTGAATGCAACAGCACATTAAAAAGCTTATCCATCACTATAAAGTAGGCTTCATCCCAGGGATGCAAGGCTGGTTCAAGATATGCAAATATGTAAACATAATTCATCACATAAACATAACCAAATGCAAAAACCACATGATTATCTCCACAGATGCAGAGAAGGCCTTCAACAAAGTTCAACAGCCCTTTATGCTAAAAACTCTCAATAAATTAGGTATCGATGGAACATATCTCAATAAAAGCTATTTATGACAAACCCACAGCCAATATCATATTGAATGGGCAAAAGCTGGAAGCATTCTCTTTGAAAACTGGCACTAGAAAGGGTTCCCTCTCTCACAACTCCTATTCAACATAGTATTGGAAGTTATAGCCAGAGCAATCAGGCAAGAAAAAGAAATTAAGGGTATTCAATTAGGAAAAGAGGAAGTCAAATTGTCTCTATTTTCAGATGACATGATTGTATATTTAGAAGACCCCATTGTCTCAGCCTCAAATCTCCTTAAGATGATAAGCAACTTCAGCAAAGTCTCAGGATACAAAATCAGTGTGCAAAAATCACAGGCATTCCTATACATCAATAACAGACAGAGGGCCAAATCATGAGTGAACTCCCATTCACAATTGCTACAAAGAGAATAAAATACCTAGGGATTCAACTAACAAAGGACATGAAGGACCTCTTCAAGGACAACTACAAACCACTGCTCAGGGAAATAAGAGAAGACACAAACAGATGAAAAAACATTCCATGCTCATGGTTAGGAAGAATCACTATTGTGCAAATGGCCATACTGCCCAAAGTAATTTATAGATTCAGTGCTATCCCCATCAAGCTACCACTGGCCTTCTTCATAGAACTGGAAAAAAACCACCTTAAATTTCATATAGAACCAAAAAAGAGCCCACATAGCCAAGACAATCCTAAGCATAAAGAATAAAGCTGGAGGCATCACCCTACCTGACTTTAAACTATATTACAAGGCTACAGTAATTAAAATAGCATGGTACTGGTACCAAAACAGAGATACAGACCAATGGAACAGAACAGAGGCCTCAGAAGTAACAGTACACATCTACAACCATCTGATCTTTTTGACAAACCTGACAAAAACAAGCAACAGGGAAAGGATTCTGTACTTAATAAATGGTGTTGGGAAAACTGGCTAGCTATATGCAGAAAGCTGAAACTGGACCCCTTCCTTCCATCTCATACAAAAATTAACTCCAGATGGATTAGAGATTTAAACATAAGACCTAAAACCATAAAAACCATAGAAGAAAACCTAGGCATTTGATGAGTTTTCATTATTGTTAGGCATATATCCATTTTCCAGGGAGAGTCATTGACTCTGCCTTCATATGCTGTGAATCATTCCAAAAGCCTATCCTATTTTCTGGATCCACACTGCTCTCACACAACAGGGGTTACAGCAAATTTACAAAAGGCACTGCCTGATGAAGAAGAACAGAAGATGTACATGTCCATCTTCCTGAGTCTGAATGGTCATGGTCACTCCTCTCATTCCTCTCTTATGCTCTTTTTGTGGTCATGCACCCTTCTTTTGGTTTATAAGTTCTAGATCAGTAAGATTTCTTCTAAGAATCAGGCTTGTTAATAACACACTTTTAAAACAGTGTTTAAATACCACAGGATGAAGAGGAGATAAAAAGACAAAATTAATTTTGCATTTATAGTTCCAGATGAAAAAATTAAAATTACTCCAATGTAAAGGACTATCCCCAGGAGAAGTATTTGTCTTTTCTTACCCAAAAACAATCACTTCCTGGAGTCACTCAGTATCTGAAATGACTACCCAAAAGTAGATGATTGAAACAACCACCTTCAGCCGATGTCTGAACAATGCAATAGATTTTCTATGGCCTCTTCTTACTACTTCATTTTATTTCCCACATGCTTACAGGACTTAGGTCTGTAGGCTGCAACAAATCATTTGCAAAAGAAAAGCAGACCCAGTCCTCCACTGGATTAAACCTATAAAACCCCAAACATGTCCATGAAGAAAGCACTTGGAAGAAAGTGATTCAGGTTGTTGCTCTTTGGTAAATGAGACCCAGGATCAGACACTGGGCTCCTTGGTGACAAGCTAAAGTTGTCTACCCATTCTGGATTGGAAACTAAGTTAATAGATATGTAAAGAAATAGGCAGTCTGTATCAAAGGAGGTGGTGCTTGGCTTTTAGAACTATCCATTCCATTTTTCCACAATCTAGCTAAACAGTTAATCTACCTCCAACCCCTGGCAATCAAAGTTACTTTTTGGTTCAAAAAAACCAAAGAATTGAGAAAGAATAAAGTGAAAATTGAAGCATTCAGCCACCTTTGAAGATTCAACTTCGATATTACAATGGATCAATTAGCATGTGAAGAGAGAATCCAAGCTCATAAAATTAATCAGATACCATGTTTAAATAATAGTGAGAGTCAAGAATAGCCATTTCAGCAGAAGCCACAAGTTATCCTGACTTTTTATAAAGTGTGCTTTTCTCAGTAAGTGTTTTCAATATGGAGCCCAAAACTGGGGTTACTGATACAAAAGTAGGGGTGTCCAGGCTCCTAAGCTGTGGTGCACTGGCCAGGAGGTAGGCAAGTACCAGAATCACAATGAGTTTACTGGAGTAGGAAAAGGCATGAGAAGTAAAAAGAAGGGAAAAGCCCCGATCAAGAATATGAAGCACAGCACTTGGCAGATGTGATGAAAAAGAATGACAGGTGCCCATTTGGGCGATACTGAGGTTCACAGTAAAATGCTTTTCCAAAGCCTAGTTTTCAGACCTGGAATTTGAGGTGAGAACACATGGAAGGCCGGGTGATGTGGTGCCTCAAGCCTGTAATCCCAGGACTTTGGGAGGCCTAGGCGGGTGGATCACAAGGTCAGGAGTTCAAGACCGGCTGGGCCATCATGATGAAACCTGGTCTCTACTAAAATACAAAAATTAGCTGGGCATGGTGGTGCATGTCTGTAATCCTAGCTACTCGAGAGACTGAGGCAAGAGAATTGCTTGAGCCAGGACCCGGGAGGCAGAGGTTGCAGTGAGCCGAGATCGCCCCTTGCAATCCAGTCTGGGCTACAGAGCAAGACTCTGTCTCAACAAACACATACACACACACACACACTCATACACAAAGTGATAGCAAGCCGAATAACCTGCTAAATTAGGGGTCTTTAAAGTGTTCCTTACTAAGGAATCAATTGGCTCCAGGATGAAGGGTAAAGTTCAAGTTTTTGGGGGGAGGCAGGTGGCCATGGCTATTGGCAGAGGAGGACTCTGCAGGCAAAAGCCAAACAATGGTTGTGCCAGATTGACCAGCTTCCAGTGTAGAACTGGCCCAGAAACTTGATTTCTTTACAAAGTCCTTGAGGTTATGGCCATTTGTCTCTTTCTCATGAAGACTACATAAAGCATGAAAAGCTGCATGCTGGATGGTGGAATACTGCTTCCTTTTTGCATGAAATAGTGACTTGTAAGCTGAAGTAAGCAGCCTTTTTCTAATGGTTGTATCCTCCAGAAAACGCTTTTCCCCCATTACCTAATAGGGCTTTTTGGCTTTTCATTACCTTTGTAAGCATTATTTATATTTCATACACCACACAACAATACTATTGGGCACTCTTCCTCTGTTTGAATAGCCATAAGTTAGTTGTTTCATGGAACAATTGCAAAGGAACAATCAATATCATTTCTAGAATTCATGTTAGGCTGTTTGAGAGAAGATTCATTCCAAAGCTTGTAAGTGCTTCTTCAACATTATTAGAAAAGGCCACATTTTTAGATATAAGACCAGGTCTAAATTTCCTCCAAGTTTTCCTTAGTGCCTGACTTCCAAATCCTTTCATTGATGATTCCTGCCTGTCTAGCTTTACTTTTCCCATTCCCAAAAACCTATCCTAGTTTTAAATGTATCAAGCTATTAATAGTTTTCCAAATATGAGAAGCTATTTCAAACTGCTGTACCATTGAACATGCTGTATTTGCTACCTGGAATGTTCTCCACCTGACTGAAGGTTGTCTCCTGCCCATCTGTGAAAATTCAGCCCAGGCATCACCTATCACTCCAGGTTCCCCTGATCCTCCTGGGCTCATCTGAGCATCTTCTTTGGATGCTGTCAAAGCAGCTCATGTTTACCTGATGGTCATCTCTCATTGCGCATTTACTTATTGATCCGACTAAAATGTGAGCTCCCGAGTGCACTCTCTTTCTTCTATTCCAGCGTTGTCCAGTGGAAATACAATGGGAGCCATGTGTGTAATTTGGAATTTTTTTACTAACCACGTTATAAAAGGTAAAAAGAAACAGGAAATTTAATTTTAATGACATTTAATATGACCCAATACATCTAAAATATTAGTTTTTCAAAATGTAATAAATATAAAAAACTTATAGTTTATAACAAAAAAAGTCTGCATTCTATTATTTTTTTCATAGTAAGTCTTCAAAATTCGGTGTACATTTTTATACTTAGAACGCACTGCAGTTTTGACCAGCCACAACTGAAGTGCTCTATAGCCACACGTGCTCAATGGCCACCAGACTGGACTGCTTCATCCTATCACTTTAGTCCATAGTTCTAGTGTAGTATCTGGAACCAGATAATCAGTTAATTGCACAAATGAGTCTCAGGCATAAGCAATATTAAGTAATACAGTTATTAATATAGTCCTAAGGTTGAAAGTTCCCTGGAAGGTCATTTTGATAGACAATTGTGAAATCAATTATTTCTGCAATTTCTAAATTCTTAATCATTTTTGGTGCATGAATTGATTTTTGTCATGTCTCATCATTGAGTAACAGTATGACTAATAACCTTACTGTACTGTGTTTCAGCTTGCTTCTTCATGGTATGTGGAGTGACTAAGGAGAAAGAAAGCTTTTCCTACAGCTAATCTGCTTATTAGGGCCCACAGATTCCCACAGGGCACAGAGATGTGTATGCTTCTTTGACTCTAATTTGCTCAATTTTTTTCAGTGTCTTCTGTTAAATCAGTGCTTTGCTATCACCTTGCTCACCTCCTCTGCCCTTCCTATTTATCCCTGTTTGCTCTTTTTGTCAGCTCCACTAACACTGCTGAGCCCAGAGCAAAGTACAAATGGAGCCCCATCTACATTATGTCTAAATACTTAAAGCTGTAAATCAAGTCAACAAACTGCTGAACATGTTTTTTTTTCATTCCTCCCCCACTGTCAAACATGCAGTCAGAATATCAAAATTTTTAAAAATGTGTAAAGCTATGATTTTATATATTGTATTACTGGGTCAGTGATATTTAGAAGGGTAATAACATTTAAAAATATTTCAGTGGGAATGCAAATTAACATAGCTATTGTGGAAAACTGTGTAGAGATCTCTCAAAAAATTAAAAATGGAATTATCATATGATCCAGCAATCTTACTTCTGGGTATTACCCAAAAAGATATGACATCAATAGGTGGAAGAAATGTCCGTATGCTCCTGTTCATTGCAATAGTGCTCATAATAGCCAAGTTATGAAATCAACCTAAATGCTTATCAACAAATGAATGCATTTTAAAATGTGGAGTATGTGTGTGTATGTGTGTGGGTATATATATATATATACATATATATATATATATATATCCATCCACATATATTATATATAGATGCTCACATACACACACACAATGTACTATTCAGCCTTAAAAAAGAAAGGAATTTTGTAATTTGTGACCACATCGATGGAACTGGAGAACAGTGTGCTAAGTGAAATAAGCCAGACATAGAAAAACAAATACTGTATGTTCTCACTTACATGTAGAATCTAAAACAATCAAACCCAAAGAAGCAGAGAGTAGAATGGGGGTTACCAGAGGCTGGGAATTTGAGGGAAATAGGAAGATGATGGTCAAAAGGATACAAAATCTCAAACAGGACGAATAAGGCTTTATTTTCTTGGAGCTACACTGCACAGCTTGATAAATACAGTAAATAATAGCTTATTGGACATATCAAAATCCCTAAGAGGGTACATTTCAAGTGTTTGCACCTCAAAATTGATAAATATGGTGAGGGATATGTCTATTAGCTTGATTTAATTATTCCACATTATATTCATAAATTATAACATCACTTTGTATCCCATAAATACATACTATGTATATAGTATAATTGGTATTAACAGTATATGAATAATATGTATACATTCATATACATATATAACTATATAAGATGTATTAACTCTACTTTGTCAATTTATAATAAAAAAATTAAAAAGGCATGTAGAGGATATTAAGACCTACATTAATATTCAAATTCAAATATTTGCATATTTTAATTTTTTTCTTTTATTTTAAAATAAGATATGTTTCTGCGGCCTTCTGTTTTACTGTTTTAGGGTAAATAAAATACCCTTTTTTCAAAAAATTTAAATTTTAAGTTAAAAAACATAAATGGATAAATGATTTGTTTATAAAAGCTATTTTTGTGCTCTATTGACAGTGATGATATAAAGCAGGAGTCAACAAACTTTTTCTATAAAAGATATGAAGTAAATATTCTCAACATTTTGGGCTATAAGGTCTGTGTTACCACTACTCCCCTTTCCTGTTGTAATGTAAGTAGCTATAAACAACATGTAATTGCACAAATGGTTGTAGTTGTGTTTGAATAAAGTTTTATTTATAGACAGTAAAATCAGAATTTTATGTAAATTTTATGTGCCAAAACTATTATTACTCTTTTGGCTTTTCCCAAAACTATTTAAAAATGTTTTAAAAAGAAAAATCCTCAAACCCATTCTTAGCTTTTATAGGTTGTATAAAAATAGGTGACAGGCTAGATTTGGTCTGCAAAGCATAATTCACTGACCTCTAATCTAAATTATTGAAATCAAAATGCGATTGATTTCAAAGTATATAAAGTTTAAATACACTATAAATAAAGTAAATGCAAAAATATAATTTCTCATTTAAAAAATTTTTTTTCTAAAATATTTAAAATTCCTACTAAAAAACAAAATGCATATTTCATCAAGTATAAAAACATTAAATCAAAATTATTTAAATATTTAAAAAATTATCTATTTCTATTTCAGCCTCCATAATCTTAGTTCTTTATTAATGCCAGTGCCAAACATGGTCTGTTTTCAGTTTTAATTTGAAGTCGAAGGTCTTTATTTTAAGCTCCTTCTGTTCACTTCCCAATTCTAATTAACAATTTGTACACTTGAGAAATATAGCATGGCTTATTTTAAGACTAATTTTTTTCATAGTGTCCTGCTTAATTTGTACTCAGCCTGAGAAATTAAAGATAACAGCTTTTAATTACTGAAAAACAGGTTTAAAAATGCTGAGGCATGCTAACTATTTCATATATTCATTGACATATATTCTTTGACCAATATGAATATTTCAATTCTGATAAGCTCTTTCAATAAAATGTAAATGTCTATTACTGTCTTTTGTCATAAAGCTGCATCATGGAATACCTTGTGACATAATGCCATTGGGAAAATTAAAAACACAGGTAAATAATGATAGTACATATATAGTTGGCCTTCTGTATCTGTGAGTTCTGCATCCATTAATTCAACAAATCACAAGTCAAAAATACATTTTTAAAAAATTGCATCTGTATTGAACATGTACAGACTTTTTTCTTGTCATTATTTCCTAAATCATATAGTATAAATATCTATATAGCATTTACATTGTACTAGGTATTATAAATAATCTGCAGATGATTTAAACTATCTGGAGAATGTACATAGGTTATGTGAAAATACTACCTATTTTATATCAGGGTCCACAACCATCTTTGAATTTTGGTAACCTTGGGAGGTCCAGGAACCAATCCTCCATGGATACCAAGTGATGATCTGTATTCTATTAATGTGTTACTTTGCAAAGCACTTCCATATACACTATTTCTTTTTAACTTTTAAAACCCTGTGATGTAGGGAATATCCTTATACATGACCTCTCCCTCCCTTTATACAGACCTTTCTCTGGTCTCATCCAATTGATAAATTTCTATACAACTCAGCTTGAACATTCTTTCTTCCATGAAATCTTCCTCAGTCCCTTCTGTAGCAGAGTTATTTCAACCTCCATGTTGTAGTTACCTATTTTATTAAACGTGCCCAGTTGTTCAGGTAAGGGTTGGCTTACACCAGCAGTTTGTGACTTCCCCTAGGGTTAGGATTGCAATTTTATTCACCTCTGGATTCTCAGCAACCATTATGATATACGGTAAACTACACATGTTCAGGACATACATTATCAATTCATCTATTCAACAAATATTTGTTGAGTGTATTTTATGTTCCAAGTGTGGTTCTAGGTGCCGAGGAAACAATAGTGAATAAAACAGATAAAAATCTCTGCCCTTGTGGACAATCAACAAGATAAGCCAGTATATATTATTGAGGGTTCTCCCTAGAAACAGAACCTAAAAGAAGATTTATTATGAAAATTGGTTCATGTGATTATGGAGGTCTAGATATCCTGCCATATGCCATCTACAAGCTGGAAAACCAAGAAAACTGGTTGTTGTCATTCAGTCTGAAGGCCTGAGAACTCAGGGAGCCAAGGGTATAATCCCCAGTCTGATTCTGAAGGCCTGAGAACTAGAGAGGTGGGAGGACAAGATGGGGCACTGATGTAATTCTGGAGGCCAGGGGACCAAGAAACCAGGAACTCTCATGGCAGATGACAGGAGAGGATGGATGTCTCAACTCAGGAAGAAAGAGAGAATTCATCATTACATCACTTTGGTGTTCTCTCTGGATGATTCTCAATTACATTGACAAGGTTGGATCTTTTTCACTCAGTCTGCTCACTCAGAAAGATTCAAATGCTTTCTTCTGGAAATATTCTCACACACTCACCCACAAACAATGTTTTAGCAGCTATCTGGGCATTCCTTAGTTCAGTCAAGTTGACACATTAAAATTAACCATCATAGCCAGTAAAATGTTTAGTATGTTTGATGGTTATTAGTGCCATGGAGAAAAACTGAGCTGGAAAGGGCATAAGAAATGTTGGGATAAGGCTGCCTTATTGCAAATAACATTTAAGTGAGGAATTAAGCAAGTATAGACATGAACCACACTCATGAATACCTAGGGAAGAAAAGGAGGGAGTGTTCATGGTCTGTTGGAGGCCACCATGGCTGAGATTGAGGGAGATGGGAGGTGGAGAAATGGGGAGCCAGGTCTGCAGCCTCAATGGCTATTGCAGGAACTGGTCTTTACTCCATTTGGAAGCCACTGGAGGGTTTCTAGCAGAGCAGTGCCATATTCAATTTAGGTTTTAACAATATCACATTCATTTATAAATGTGCATGCATAGAAATTGATGCCTAAAAAAGAAAGAATTTTGCCTAGGGTCACACAGTTGATACTCGGAAAATACGGGACCAGAATTCATACTTCCTGGCCTAAGTCAAATTCCTTTGCTATCATTGCTCACTCAGAAACAGTTCTCAGGAATGTGAATATGGTTGAAGAGAATGATTTAGTTTCCTTTTAAATTGTTCACTGATTATGCCTAGGACTAGTTGATTGCCCTCAAGAAAAAAGAAATCAATCAATCCTAATATTTTAACTAGATAACCCCGACATTCTACATATGTTGAATATTTAAAATGTCCACGTGTCTGTCATTGTTCAGACAAAACATTTGAATGTGAGGCTGAACTGTTCCCTTTACATTTGCCTTCCCTTGGGTTATTTATGTACCAAACTGACTTCTTCGATTTTATTCATATTCATGACAAGTATACTTGGGGGCATTAATCCATGAATTCAAAAGCTATATGGCATTACTTTCTTTCAGAAGAACCAATATATCTTTGAACACATTATCAAATACATTTGTTTTATTCCCACCCCTCCACACAAATTGAGATCCTTTTGCTATAGATGATCAACCTTATGTTAAAGGTATATAGACATAATGTTGATTGCATATCTCTCTGAAATACTATCTCTCTTCTTGAGAAAGAATACTCACCATACAGCTGACAAAGAATACATACCACAATGAAGTATTACCAATATTCCAGTATTTCTAAATTGACACTATTGAAATAAAATTCCTCAACAGTATATTTATATTATGTATTATTTCATTGGAAAATGATTTTATGGTTGCTAGTTAAATAAATTGAAATAAACTGATGCTGCACTAGAAATTTGAACAGAGGAAGAGATGTGAATAGTTAACAGGTTGTTATTGAAGATAATAGACTAAAAAACTGAAAATTGTCATTGATATCACTTAATTTTTGAAACTAGAGAAAAAGGGTCTATGTTTTCAGGTAAAAATACAAAGTCCCAGAGAGCAGAAGCCCTCCATGGGGCAGGGATAGGCCGTGACCTAGCCCCAGATACCATCACTTCTCTTCCATTGCTTATCCAAAAGCATTTGGTACCCAAGCATAACATCCGTAGGATTTAATCAGCGGCAAAATAGTGGTTGTCCTGACTTATTTATGAAGTGCAGTCACACACATCAACTCATTTGTTGATGTATTTATTTGCTTACACTCAATAACTTACCTATTATTATAATCAGTAGTTTGTGTCAAGACGTGTCTCTTTAGGATTAAGCACTTGCTGATTCTCCAGACTCATCTCTCACAAGACCTACTGGACCTAAAGTTGGCAAAAACTGAGCCACATCATGTCTCTACCTGTATCTCTCACCGTGCCCACTAACGCAGGCCTCGTCACACACATAGTCTGCATGTCCTAGCAACACTTCCAAACACAGTTTTTAGTGTTATTGTTAGGCGCAAAGGCCAATTTACAGGGTTGTCAAATTTTTATTTCATGAAGTAATTATATTTTTAATAGTACCAATATCTAGTACCACCACTTTAACTCTGTGTTCATCACTGATTCAGTAATTTGTTCAATATTTGCCATTATGAGACCCTTCAGGACTTAAGCCATGGTCTTCTGACTGCTAGGCCAGTACTAAAAACTGCAGTTTAATTCTATAAACATTATAGGGCTGGTAACTAAAAGTTAGTGTGGTTAGATGTGTGAAATAAGAGAATAAATATGATGGTGGTGGAAGATGCATGCGGTGGGGATCTAGGAGATGGAGCCTGATTACCCAAGAAGCGTTTAGTCAAGGAACCAGAGAGCAGCAGCATCTTATGGTAAAAAACAAGGTAGGAAAGGGCTGTCAGGTAAGCCAGTAATTGGGAGGCTATGAAAAGTTGTAGAGGATACTGAGAATATGGCAAACAAAAGCAGGTACTTAATGGCAGTAATTGTGTCGGGTGCACTTAAGAAGTGGAGAGGTTTTATCAAAGGAGCTGGGAGGACTCAGACAAGAAAAAAGGAAAGATGGTTGACATGGTGGTTAGAAAGATTCCTGCTAAGACCAGGAGTTAGACAATAATTAGAAAGTTGGAATAGAAATAAAGAGAGATATTGGAGAAATAAATGAAAGCAGTAATGTGCTATCTTATGAACAACTTAACACAGGCATACTAATTCTGAGTTGCTCAAGCAAGGGTTTTCAATGCCATTCATTTGAAAGTTAATCATATGCTGTCTTGTGACATTTTTTAATATGGTTGTTTGAATAGTTATTACTTCTTGCATTATTCAACTTTTTATCTAGTAATGTCTTAACTCTGGGATATTCTGGGATGAGGGCATTATGGATGAAGCTAGCTGGTGGGAGCAAAGTTTCACAACTCTGGGTGAGAGAGGGAAAAAAATCTGATGTGTGGATAAACTGTATTAGGAATATCCAGGAAAGCCCATATGTCCTACCTCTATGCAGGCTATATAAGCAAAGTATCTGATATGCAGCTATGCATCTACTGTTTGACCGGCAGTGAAAATATACTAAAGTTAATTAAAACAAGTCACAAGCTACAACATGTGGGTGATAGAATTTCACAGAAGATTAAAGTTTCTGACAGAGAGTAGGATTGACTATTAGAAAGTGTGGTTTAGAAAGAAACTCATAATTTTTCCTGGAAACTTTTAAAGAGAGTTTGAGATTGGGGAGTACAGCAGAGAAAAGTTTTCAAATGCCAGCCTATGGGCCAGTGATTATCTGTACTACATTTTCATAGGTCTTCAGTGAAATGAGAAAAACATAGATGGCATAGCTCAGATACTGTTGTTAGATCTTCATTTTTAGGAGGGCTGTTTGTTCTGTTTTTTTATTTCCTAGTATTCAGAAGCATTGAAATATTTTTTATTGAAATCATGGTGGTAGTACAGATTAGTATTTCTAAATGTCATATGTTAAATAAAAAATAGCATTTCTTTTTTCTCCTGTTAAAAGCATCTTTTGAAATGTTGCTGTCCCATGCAATCTACAAGCAGAACTCCCCTAGGTTAACAGGCATAATGGGAGATGTGGGCAGGGAGATGATGTGGCTGAGTTTTATTGGATGATTCTTAACTCTAAATCCAGTGAGGCCTGTGAGAGGTGGGTTTGGAGAGTCAGCAAGTGAGTAAGCCTGGAGAGACAAGTATAAACATGAATTATTAGTAATAGTAACAGACAATGTTTATTAAATGATTACTCTATGCCATCATGTGAAGTGGATATTATCATTAATTTTTGCAGATTAGGGAAATGAATGGTAGAGAGGTTAAGTAACTTGTAAAGGGCACAGACATAAATGCTGACACAAGGATTTGAACCCAGGTTTGCTTGAATTCAGTGCCCAAGTTCTTACTTGCTGTACTATCTAATAATATAGTTTGAATATTTGTCCTTGACCAAACCTCATGGTAAAATGTAATCCCCAATATTGGTGGTGGTGCCTTGTGGGTGGTGTTTGGATCATTGGGGCAGATTTTCTATGAATTGTTGGGGCCATCCTGTTGGCTGTAAGTGAGCTCTCACTCTGAGTCCCACTAGATGTGATCATTTAAAAGCGTATGGCGCCTCCCAGCCCACTCTTTCTCTCTTGCTCCTGCTTTCATCATGTGACATGCCTACTCACCCTTTACCTTCTGCCATATTTAGAAGCTTCCCAAGGCCTTCCTAGAAGCCCAGCAGATGCCAGCGCCATGCTTCTTGTAAAGCCTGCAAAGCCATGAGCCAATTAAATTTTTCTTCTTTATAAACTACTCAGTCTTGGGTGTTTCTCTGTAGCAATACAAGAACGGTCTAACACTACCAATTATCATTAATATTTAAGAGGTGTTGAAAACCCTAAGTACAGAAAAGCCTGCTCAGAGGATCAGTGTGGAAGAGTAAACTAAAAACCAAGAGAGGGGGTCTTAGGGGTGATACAAGACACAATGATAATTCACTGTGTCCAATGTGTGATGTAGCTAAAGCACAGGAGCTATTGCTTTGGGCCACACTGAGGTCACTAGAGGTGAGGGACATGCATTCTTCATGAAGTTTCTCAGCCAGAAGTCAGCCTGGAAGGAACAGAGGTCTACTGACTCAGACTGCACCACTGGATTCCAAGGCACTACTCTAGATCACAGCAACCAACTCGACCATTTAATGCAGTGCATAGAAAAGGAACTTAAAGCAAACAGACTACCCATGCCAGGTACTGTTCTAGACACCAGGGAATAGCACTGAACAGGCAGACAAACTCTCTGCCCTTATGGTGCTTACATTTATATAAATATAATAAATATATTTTATATTTATTGTTGGAAATAGATGCTCGGTGCCACAAAGAAGAATCACTACTGAGACAAAGGATCTTTCAGCAATGCAATTTTCACCTCCTAGGCTGCAGGAAGGGTTCCCTTGCTAGCCATTGTACCACAAGAGTACAATGTAAAAAGGAAAACATACAAATTTATCCTTTATGCATTTGGGGTCGTCTTTACTACTGTGTTTGATTTTTGCTGGCTGGAGACAGACCTTACAATTTAAACTAAAACCCGATTGGCTAATGACTTAAAACTTTTTAAAACCAGTAAAAAGCAATGGTAAGCTGGGATGTGCCTGTGAGCACATTCAGCACAGATATTTTGGTTAAAGTACAAGGACATAGAATATACTACGTGCCTGTAAGCATGGCATGTCTAACAGCTACACAGAATAGGGCTTAACAAAGAGTTATTAGCACACTTATTTTTTAACAAGAAAAGGAAACTTTAAAAAGGATCTTTTCTACTTTCTACATACATAGTATGAGAAAGTGATCAAGAAAAAGGGATGGGGGTAATTGAATGGGTGCTATTTGAGACACTTAGTGATGATACACATCATATGCCCCGACAGTCAATCCCTACTTCCCAGAAAAGAAAAGCACATTTCAATATATCCATAATGAAGTAATACGATGAAATAACCTGTGACATATAGTTTCTGTTACAGGATACTCTGAAAATGGAACGTCTGTCTCTGAAGCAGTATCAGTAGAGGCAGGCCAATATTACTATACTTCATATCAGAAGACTTCCCTGTCAAGACTGCCATCTCTCTGGTACCCGCCCCAATCCTTCTCTCTTCAGGGTGTGGAGATGGTAATGAATTAATCATGATCCAGGCATTGCTCCCTGGCATCACTGTCAGGCTCAATTCTTGCCATGAAATGAAATACCAGATTTAGGAACTACTGTGTGGAGGATGCCTTAACTCTAAGCCTATTAGCTGCTTCATTTTGCACTAAACAATTTTGAAACATTATCAACAAACCAAGACCATCCAAGGGAATGAATGAATAGCTCCCACCCCAACAATCCCGTGCATACACAGGCATTAGCTCTGAAAGTATCTGATGACATAAATTTGATAAGGACTACCTCAATTTGATTCCATCCTGAAGGGAAAGGGCCATGTTAACGCTCACATAATGCAGGGATGAATTAGTCAAGTGGAGGATTTTGGGTGAGCTTTGGACCCATGAGTCACTTTTACATTGCTCTTCCCAACTCCTTGCAATGGGAGCTATTTCCCTCATTTCTGTTGCCCAAACTTGCAGAGGTGACATTCAGTCAAACTACAAAGCACTTCTAAATCTCTGATGGTAGAGTTGAGGTAATTGAGAGTTGTGCCTCTGGCATTGCCACAGGGAGATTATAAATATTTTCTGCTATAAATTTATTTAACAAATATTCATGGAACACCTACTATGTGCTACACACAAGTCCTAAGATGCAAACTTCTCTTTTGACTGCAAGAAGGAGAAACAAAGATTCCTTTTTCTGTGGGTCTTGATTTTATCCCTACTGATCATTTATATCTGATTTTAACTTCTAGATGAGTAATTCCAAGAAATCCATATATTCTAGGCCAGAAAGTCACTCCTAATAACCTAATAAATCAAGAAGTATTTTTATTGAGTGTCTACTATGTACTCACTTCTAAAAGTAATATCCTCATATATTATTTTGCACTGGCCATTTAGAAGATTGCACCAGACTCCAAATCCCTGTTTCCCAGCTTCCCTAATATGCAGTTCTTATCTTGAGACAAGCTGAAAGTAGTCAAAGTGATAAGATGTGCTGCCAACAAAAAACAGTAAAAATGTTCTTCCTTTGAAAAGCTATCGGAATCTATCTTATACTATTATTGCATTATTGGAACCAGCAACATGAAAACTAGAAGTGTGACACTGAGGAAAAAAAGAGAAAGTTGGCTATTTTAGAACTGCTTTGTCCAAAGAAATTCAGTTTTCATTTAAAAAATGTTGAGTTTCTGTGTATTTTTCCTATTCGAATTCAGATGTATTCTGATTTTCTTTTTTATTCTTCCCCAGATACCAGGTAAAAATAGACCTGGCTATCAATACCAAAAAGTAGACGTTTATTTTTCTGGCTGAACAGGGATAACGAACACTGAAGAAATAACTGTCACATGACACTGTTAGTTGCAATCCCAAACACCACACTAGGGAAGAATTGGTCTTGCTTGACTACACATTAGGGGTCTATGGAGCAGACGACAGATAATCACCCTGTATTGTAAAAATTGTTATTTGGAGAGTGATTGGGTTGGTGGGTGTTTTGCTGGGGTCTCACCAAATCCAAAATAATAAAGCATGACAATGTCACCCACCAAAGCCTGTCAGATGGCTACTTGCACAGATGTGTATCTGTCTGGAGGGGAGGAGCTATGGCTGTCATATTTATTCAATGTTTATTTTATTTATTTTGAGACGGAGTCTCACTCTGTCACCCAGAGTGTCTACTATGTGCTCACTTCTAAAAGTGAGCAATCTTGGCTCACTGCAACCTCTGCCTCCCGGGTTCAAGCGATTCTCCTGCCTCAGTCTCCCAAGTAGCTCGGACTACAGGTACGCACCACCATGCCCAGCTAATTGTATTTTTGGTAGAGATGGAGTTTCACCATGTTAGCCGGGCTGGTCTTGAAATCCTGATCTCATGATCCTCCTGCCTTGGCCTCCCAAAGTGTTGGAATTACAGGTGTGAGCCACCATGCCCAGCCTCAATATATTATTATTGAACAACCTATGAAAGCCCACTGGGTCCATCTTTTGTGGTAGTTACTATTGCATTACTAGTTTTGAAACTAATGTAGCAGCTGCTGTACTCATTTTTCATCTTTCTATCCATATTTCACTCTGCTCTTTACAAAAGAGGAAATTTTACTTACTACATAAGTACATGGTCCTTGATTATTTTTATTTTCTTACATATAAGATAAAAATGAATATTATTTATTAAAGTGATTTACTTATTGGGCCAATTTTTATTTTTTTGAATCACTTTTTGCTACTTTTTAAACTTTTTAATAAACATAATTCTATTGTGGCTGTTTATTTTTCTTTGTTGACCTTTCCTAAGCCACACCTTGGTCATCTCCAACTCTACACACCCAAGGGAGAATAAGAAGAGTAAGTATACATTTGTTTTCAAAAGGGTTATCACTGGGAATATTTGGAGATAGAAAACTGAGAAGGAAGAGAAGGAAATGGGTAAGTGGCTGTTACTGAGGCTCTGTGAACCATACTTCCCTGCTCATACAGCTTTCTTCATAAGGGCCCAGTTACCCCAGTACAGGAAAAGGCAACAGCATTACAGATCCAGTGGTGGGGTTGTTTCATCAGGCAAAAGCAGAATCACTGGGGATTGTTTTCTTAAAATGACCAGTTTTCAGGGGCCACCTGTATAGAGAACAGCATAGAGGGAGGAAATGGACATGGATAAAGCACAAAGGTCATGATCCCTCCTGCCTGAAGCACATGCTTGGTGTTAGGAATGACAGGCTCATGGCCAGAGGGGAAGCTCCTGGGCTGTACTCTATGAGAGGCAGCTGTTCTGGGCCTGCCCTGTTTTCCTGCCTGCGACTGAGGTGGAGTGGAGGGGAAACAGTTATTTGAGAATGGTGTATACAGGAACACATAATGCCCAACTGAACAGTGAGGCTGGTTTGGTTTCAAAGGGAGAAAAAGCAGTTCTTGGTAAATTGTAACTAATCATGTGTCACTTGAAAGACCTGCCTTATTCCAAAATCACAGCCCTGCTGGGCAATTTAATAATCCAAACACTTGCGAATTTGGAGGTACAGCTGAAATAAGCAATTGTCTCCCACGCTGTGCAGAAGTCCTTAAGTAAATCTCACTGGCTGCCTTCTCCCTCACAGCCAAGATTACAAAATTCTGCACCATCCTTTTCAATAAAATTTGGATTATTCTTAACTCTAACTCCAGTATATCCTCACCTTACTTACGTTCACCATTTGACAGAGTTGGCCACTCTCTCCTTCATACACATACTTCACTGGTTTCCAGAAAACTTCACTGTCTTGGATTTTTTTCCTACCTTTACTGTCATCCTTCTAGGATCTTCAGTTGCTACTTTTAATTTTGGAAGGCTGCAGGCTAATCCTTGATCCTCTTATTTTTTCTATTTACAGTAACATGTTAGATGATCTAGTCCAGTCAAATGACTTTAAATGCCAATTATATACCAAGAAGTCTCAAGTATTCCTAGCTCATACCTCTTTTCCAAACTCCAGATATGACCCAAATGTCACGTATCTAATATCTATCCCTCCTACATTCAACATGTCCTGATCTTCCCTCATATGTGCTGAATTCATGCCTTTCTATTTCATTTGATGGGACTTCCACACCTCTAGTTCTTTGGGCCAAAAATAAATGGAGTCATTTAAAATACTTTTTTTTTTTTTTTAACACAATCCACATTCAAACTCTGAGAGAATCATGTTGAATCTACCTTAAAAATATATCCGGAATCCATCTCTTCTCACCCCCACTGTGAATGGCATGGTCTGTACCACCCTGGTCTCTTTCCTGGATTACTGCAATTGATTCCCTGCATCTCCATTGCGCCCTATAACCTATTCTCCAAAACACTTGCCAGAAAGATCCTTCTAAATGTAAGTCATATCAAGCAAATTGTTCTCTCAAAATCCTGCAGTGGTTCCAATTTCTCTCAGAGTAAGAGCCAGATTCTTTACAGTGGTCTTTTTCGTTCCATGTGATCTCATTCTCCATCCCCTAATTATTTTCTGATCTCATCTACTAGCCCGTTGTTCTCTGTGCTCCAGCCAAGGTGACCTCACTCTGGCTTAAACACTCTGGGCATGCTCCCACCTCAGGATCTTGGCACTGTCTG
This sequence comes from Cebus imitator, assembly GCF_001604975.1. NCBI lineage: Eukaryota > Metazoa > Chordata > Mammalia > Primates > Cebidae > Cebus > Cebus imitator. The sequence continues at coordinate 671,646 of NW_016107585.1, forward strand.
TGTCCTCCACATGGGATACTCTTTCCCAAGGTAACTTCATAACTAATTGCCTTTCTATCAAATATTTGCTAAAATGTCACTATCCCTAAAAATGTATACCACCAGTTATTTAAAATAGCAACCATATTATCCTCTGGCACTCTCTTATTTCTTTCTACTTTATCTTTTTGCATATCAATCACCCTTCACTTTCTAACATACCGTGCAATTTATTTATTTCTTGTGTCTATGGTTTATTGTTTGTCTTCACAAGCTGGGCTGTAAAGTCAATGAGGATAAGAATTTTTGTCTGTTTTGGTCTGTTCTGTTCTGTTGGTTTTATCCCAAGTGTCAAGAATGGTGTCTGGCACGTTGTTCAAACATTGAATATATAAAGATAAATATAACCCCGATATCGTATGAGGAGAATTGAGAATTCCATAGCAGACACCTGGCACCAGAAAGCAGCTGATGGAACACTTCTTGCCTCTTGAGAGCCGAGACAAGGGCCTTTTTAGTTTCAAATTTCCAGCATTGTGCACCACAGCCTAATTTAAAAACGAATGGTCAGTAAATGATTATGGAATAAACCTTAGTTCTATTGATGAAAGAAAGCTACTGATGCCCTTGAGAAGAAAGGCCTAATGCAAAAAAAAAAAAGCATTTAGAACATAATCTTGTCAGCCTCATGTCACAAAGAACAGAAAGCATATGGTTAGCCAAAATTAATTCTATCTCCAACTGAATCTGAGCTTATCTTACTTTTGATAGCCTAGTCTAGATGCACTTTCACAATAACCTGTCATAGCTCAAAACCGAAACCAGCAAATGACTGCATAACTGAACAATTCCCTTTATATGACATTCTGGACAAGGCAACACTATAGGAACAGAGAAGAGACCAGTGATTGCCAGGAGTTAGAGATAGGGAAAGGGTCTAACAACAAAGGATAGATACAAGGAAATTCTTTGGGAAATTGTTCTGTTTCCTGTTTGCAGTGGTGGTTACAAGAATCTACGCACATTTTAAATAAAATTCATGCATCTGTGCACCAGAAAAAGTGAATACTACTATATGTATTATACTAAATGTAAATTTTTTAAAATGACGTTCCCCATTTAGAAGATACTGCTGATGCTCTGCTAAAATCTAAGCTGTAAGGCTACATGCTCATAAATTTGAAAGAAAGTGAAAGCTTAATGGTCCCTGGGCTCCTTATGATGTTTGCATTGAACATCTTTAGACAACCAGGGAGGGCTCCTCTGGGTCCAGATATTTACATTTGTCCAGTCATGTACTATTTGGCAGTGAAAAGTTCTGTGTACATGTTTGCTCTAAGGTGTCATTTATTAAACCCACCTTTCCCTGTCACCTCTGTGTTTGTGCTGTCAGCTAACAAACAAGGGAAGTACACAAAACTTATACCTATGGGTCTCTTATTTTCACAACAGGCCTGCTGTTTGCAGTAACTGCATGAGACTAGACCTGCTTTCTCTTTGTAAGACTTGCCTACTCAGGTATTTTATGATTCGTTCTTTTGCAGGAGGATTTTTTTTTAGAGTAGCATTCAGTCTTTTGATTATTTGTTTAAAGCATATGCTTCCTTCTGCTTTTTTTTTTTATTACTATACTTTAAGTTCTGGATTACAGTTGCAGAACGTGCAGGTCCTCACTGGTCATTACAGGAATGGAAATCAAAACCACATTGAGATACTATCTCACACCAGTTAGAATGGTGATGATTTCTTCTGCTTTTATTTGATTATTGATTATTGGCATTCAGTCCTTTGATTCTTGGTTTGAAGCATAAGCTTCCTTCTTCTACTATCCCCACTTTACCCCACCAGACATTTTTGTTCTACTCTAATTCCCAGTTCATAGAATGTATTATTCACTTAGAAATAAACTCCATTTTGGAAATTTTAAAGTTATACAATATACTACTTTGATAATACTTATCTTTAACATGTATCTTATAATTTACCAAACACTTTTATCTGTGTGACACCTTTTATTTCTCACATTAATCTATTAAGTAGACTTGGGGATAGTGTCATTTTCATTTTTAAAATAAAGACTCAGGGATCCATAGGGGTTAAGAAACTTCCTGAAGGTCACATGACCCATCAGAAAGGCAGGGCAAAGACTAGATTCTCATTAAATGGAAGGAATCAGTAATCCTCACTTCTTTTATGAAAAATTAATTTTCATACCACTTTATGTGACTGTGAAACCTACCAGCATATATTCTTCTTTGCTGTCATTTAAAAATCAGTGAATGTAGATACCACATTGTGAACTAAAGTGCATATTCCCAATGTACTTTAGCTCACAATACCATGCTTGCATTTTTACTTCCATTACTAAGGGAGCCTCTCATAAGTGCAGACTAAGCATGTCCCAGTCATCTATATCTCATCTATTTTCTAGGTTGTTTTGTGGATTTTTCACAGATTACATAATTTTAAGCCTATCTGACATACCAACTGTAGTTAGGTTCAGTTTTTAGGCACCTGTTTTCTTGGCACATATCTTTGAAACTCTCTGACGTCTTTGGTTGGGAAGCTTAAGAGCCAACCAAGTTCTTATTGAAGCAGTTGTATCAATAGCAGTGTGGGTCTCTGGGGAAGTGCAGAGACTGTATTGAGGCCCCTGCAGCACCTGCTGTGCAGAGAAAGTAATCCTGTCAGAGGCATAATCTGCTAACAGGCGGAGCCATGGTATCATACTTCATGCTCATGATTCACACTCAAGCCACAAATACCTCTTGCCAGTTCCTAATTATACTGTGGAGTTTAGCCTTTACTTAGGCTGTTTTCCCTGCCTGGATTGCCTTTTCCTGCTGTGGTTCTGGGGACTGGCCAAACATGCCCATCTACCTTTATGAGAGCCCTTAGGGCTGGGAATAATTACATTAGGTGCTGGGGATAATCGAAGACACTGAAGCAGCCAGGCATGTCCAGCAGAAATTTCTCATCTGACCCTGCAACTGCCAGCCTTCCCTACCATTCTTACCTCCCTCTCTTTAGCCATTTTGTTTCCATGACAGTCATTGCTGGCTCCTGGTTTTGCACTAAACCAAGTACCTTCTAATTTTGTCTTTTGACTCCTATTCACGTACCATCATTCCCCAGATGCCAAGTCCCATCCTTCAAAGTCTGGTTGAAATGTCACCACTCTTACCTTCTCATCTCTGCAGCTTTCCCCTCTGTGTGCCCCTTGGGGGCAGAGTCAGTTGTTCTTTAGCCTGAGCTCCCAGGACCTTCTGCATATCATCCCTCATGGCACTTCTCACATTGAGTCCCCAGTTCATCATATCTTGTAGTTCTGCTAGATGCTAAGACTCCAAGGGGAGTGGCTGTGTTATATTTATCCATGTTCTCATCAGATATCCGAGATAGAACCTGGTGCTTCATAAATTCTCAATAAATATTTCTTGCTTCAATAAATAAGAACTATTTTACTCCTTCTTATGAGGATTTATACATATTGATATTATAAAGAAAAAAAACTCTAATGAAGTAAATATGGTGACTCCAAAAACAGGATGAATAAAGTACCTTTGTTTCAGAAAATTCCCTATCAGAATATATTCATGATCTTTGATTAGGTATTTGCGTCATTCTAGTCTACACAGTAATTTTTCCTGTGAAATAATCTATTCAAAGGGGCAAGAGTTCCTGTCCTGTTATTGATAGAACTAACCTGAGTCTGTCTTTACTAATTTTCCAGTTTGTGTGCATTTGTACGTGTGTGTGTGTGTGTGTGTGTGTGTACACCCAGACTCATTTTGTACCAAGCTCATTACTTGAAAAATACATATCACAAAATAATTTGAATTATGATCTTGAAATATATTAGAAAAGAGCACTTTTGTCTTCTGTGTCTCTGTATTTACATATATGAAAATCCTAGTAAGTTCTGGGGTGGGGGTCTCTCTCCTGAACTTAGGTTCTTTTGGGTTTGTTTTAACAACAAAAAACCCACATTGCCAGACAGTGAAACATCATGAATACAAGTGATATTCAATTACAGGAAAGCCATCTCTCCATCCTGAAACAAGTCACTTT
>NW_016107585.1:676446-788100 GCF_001604975.1 Cebus imitator
AAAAAAAAAAAAAAAAAAAGTTGTTAATGGTTCATGAACCTTGATTCCACTGTCAGAACTGTCTAATTAGCTAATTAGGAGTAGTTAAGCTCAGGATGTTCTCATGACTATGTTCTTCCATGCTAAAGTGGCTAATTCAGACCCTGACAACAAAATCAAACTTTTTCTCAGGTGTCTGTCTACTACCCTCACTATAGAGGTAGCAATAGGGACTTGCTAAATAACATACCACCACCCTCCAAAACAAAACAAAAATCCCCATCAAAGCCTGAACACAACCTATCATTCTGAGAAAATACATGGTCTCATTACAGAAAGAAGACATTTTGGCATGGCCAAAATGGGCACACGTTACACTAAAATATGTTTAATATTTTCCTTGCCTAAAATAGCATATTCAAGGTATAGCATAGGATTAAACGATAACACAACTCAACCCTAAGAAGAACTTTTCTCATGCATAGAATCAGCCTTGATTAAAGATTTTTTAATTAAACTACTTCTCCTAACTTCTAAAATAAAGCAGTAAAAAAAAAAAAAAGACTTTATAATGACTTTAGTAAAAGGAGTAGTGTCCTAGCTCACTAGAGTTTATAACCTCTGTAAGGAAATTTCAATTTAAATTGCCCAGGTCAAGTTTAGCCTCACCAGGAACAAAATAGTAACATAGGAAATGGCAGAGACTTGGTAACCACGGGAAGGGGTTTTGATGGGGTGGGGACAAAGAGAGGAGAGGTGAGGAGGAATCAATATTATTAAAAGAAGAAACCCTTTCTCCAAGAAATTGAATATAATTTTGAATCCAGGATAAATACGCAGTACCAGAACCACAATAGATGCTTATCAAGTTTCTATTTCATGCATCTGAGGAAATTGATTTTCAGATTTCTGAGTACATAGCTATCTGATCTTATATAATGTCACCTTCTTGTGCACTAATGACTAAGATAAATGTCCTTAGCCCTGGCTGTTTTGATCTAGCCATTTCCTAGTTTTTGCTCTGACACAGTAATAGCTTTGGGGGGTTCAACGCAAGAGAGATGCTGCATTGGGATGAGTGTCATTGATTTATGCCCTCCAAGAGACTTTCAGGGAGTAAATTATTAGGTCCCTTTTATCCTTTTGGCAGTTTTGCTCAGTATCTTTAAACTCTTTTTTGGTATATTTGGTGATGTAAGGGGACGGAGGTGTGTATGTGTGTGTGCACGTGTGTCTGTGTATGTGTATGTAAAAAAGCATCTAGCTGTCCTATCCAGCCTGAATTGATGTAAAGTCTGCAAGGTATGACAACTCCAGAGGGCTGTTGATGTGACTCAAAGACTTTCTTTACCTGTAAGCTGAGTAAAACTGTGGCAAACCTAGTGGTCCTGGAAAATCCTTTGTCAATAAATACACCCAAAAGTTTAGTACATCTATGGGAGACAATGGATTCAGACTTGTCAATATGTCTACATTTAGCATCTTAACAGGATGGAAAAGGCAAGAAATCCTTCCAAGATAATCATTGCTTTCTGTGGTTCTTTTCTCTTAATACTGCCATGAAGAATCAAAATAGTGTTATTTGCATTTTTTCTGTCTAACACAGATCTAGTCCTCGATGTGAAATAAATGCTACATTTCCTTCTTATAAGTAGCTATTGTACTTACCATGCATAAAGTTAAAAAAATACTAACGCTCCTAGTTCCCTTAGTATAGTTTCTCCCCTTTTCCCGTCAGTCATATTTGGAAATAAGAGTCACTCAGGCATCGTCAGTCCTTCTTCAATATAATTTCAAATCTCCATCCAGCCATTTTCACCCATACTCTTTCCTCAAGAAAATAATCACTCTACATTCTTCAAAATTCCAATAAGAAAATGTGATAGAAATCTAGTTTATAAAATTTAGATCATGAAATGAAGCTTTCTTCTTTCTCAAAATAACCATTGAGAAACTCCAGACACATTTTTCTAAAAGAATATGCACTGCCTCTCTTCATAATATTCAGGGGAAAATTCCTATGAATTAATGCAGTGATAAATATTACAGATATAGCTTCTAGATATATAGTATCATGATGTTTCTAATTAAGATGCAGTAAAATTCTCAAATACAAAATTGTTCTTTTATATTAAGAGCCAGAATTAGAATAACTTGTGTTAAAGATTACGCTAAGTCTAGCACAAGCCATTTCCATTGTGCATTTTCAGTAAAAGCTGACTAAATTTATTTCTTAGAATGTAATGAAATTATGGAGTGAATCTAGTTGAAATAACAGATTTGTTTTTAGTGTTATAAATTAGTAACAATTTTTCATTCAATTTTGTTGTTATTGTTTAGAACTTCATGGGAAATGAAAGCAAAAATTTAAAATAACTCTAGTGGTAACAGTTTTCATGAAATGCAATATGCACTTCCCTAGGAAATGAAACAATTTGTAACTTTTGAATTCACTGGTAAACTAGTAAAACGTATCCTAAATTAAATAAATGAAGTAGCCAACAAAAAATTATTGAATCTAATTTGTTTATGACAGGATAAAAGGTGGTGTTTAATAGAACTGATATTGCACTTCAACTGGACCAAAACTTACTTCAGATTTTCTATTCTAGTTTACCAGTTAGAAGACAAACATTAAGAAATACATCTGGGGTGCAAACTTTATTTTTATTACTATAAGGGCTATCTTGGCAAAATCAATTTAAAAATACCTGTACTTAAGCCCTTTTTAAAAACTGTATTTTCTTTAGTATCACACTTATAGGATGAATGAAACAAACAAAAATATGTTAGACTTAAAGAGTCATGTATTTTTAGCCCTGATTCATATTTATTTATTTTTGCATGTGACAGACAAGTAAGTTTTGTAGGCTTGTACAAACTCCTCAAGAACAAGCCGGTTTTTGGGTTCTTTCATGCCTTGAGGTATAACTTAAAATCTCTCAGGTACTCTAACTCTACCCCATTTCTCCCCTTGATTCAGAAAGAACTAATTCCAAGTGGAAAACCAAAACTTTTTCAATGAAAACTTTCAAGGTTTACACTCTACCTGTCACCTGGCAATTTTTTATTCAACTAGAGAGTCAGCCAGGGTGTTTATAAACTCTTTTGTACTTAATGCTGCATGCCTGCTCAAATGAGTGAGGGCGAGTAGCTGATTTTATAGCTAAGCCCTAAAAACTGGACTGGAAGTATTGACTTGGAATGCCTAGCCACATTTAAAAGTTACTTTTAGCATGAAAAAGGGTTGAACAGGTGGTCTTCCTGCCTTTAACCACTTATTCTATCTTGTTCAAGTTTGCTGTCCTCCAAACCAACATCTACCACCTTCACAATTTTCATCAGAGCTGTGTACCACCTGAATTATTCTCTACTTACCACATTTCTTTAAATTGACTATGTTTTAAAAACTTAAACATCCAAGTTACTTTGATCCAAGCACTATCTCTGAAATCATGATTTTAGAGGACTTTAAATATATATATATATAAAATTGTACTTTAGATTCTGGGGTACATGTGCAGATCATGCAGAGTTGTTGCATAGGATTATTTTTTTCCCCAATACATGTTAAAGTAAAAAAAAAAAGCTATTAAAATATTCATCTCCTAACAAAATTATAGAAATAGGAAAAATATTTGTGGTTCCAGGATTTTGGGAGGGATAAGAGGAGGAAGGGGAGTGTAACTACAAAGAGTAGCATGAGAGAGCCTTGTGATGGAACTGTTCTGTATTTTTATTGTGGTGGTTCTACAAGTCTACATGATAAAATTGCATCATGCACACACACACACACACACACAGTTTGTAAAATTGGTGAAATCTGATTAAAGTTGATGGATTATACTGCTGTCAGTTTCCTGCTTGTCATTTTGTGCTATAGTTATGGAAGAGTTACCACTGAAGGAAATTAGGTAAAGGATATGCAATATTTCTCTATCACTTGTTTCATACAGCTGCATATGAATCTACAATTATGTCAAAATAAGAAGTTAAAAAAAATAGAAGATCCTACCTATCTAAGACAATTAGAGGCAGTGAAATCACATGCGCAGATGGCCTGGGGCAAGAGAACACTTGGTATATTTAAGAAGCTGAATGGAACCTATGAGCATGGTGGGAAATAAAGCAGATAAAGAGCTGTAAGAACCAGAGACTCCTGAGTATGCCCCAAAACACAGTAGTAGAGGTGTGATCATTGTAATGCCTGCTACAGCTCCAGGTCCAAGTGCTGAAGCACAATGTCCCACAATGACCCCAGAAGCAATGGGGCTGCCCAAACTCAGACGAGGCAGGGTTTCACAAACTATGAAAAAATACCTTCAACTCTTCCATGTATTTTTCTAAAGAATAAAAAATGCATAAATATACCAGTACATTTTAAAAAAAATTCTCATCTCAGTAGCACCACAAATTGTCCAGTATGCTGGCAGTGGTCTGCATTCTCCACAGTTAGGGGAAAATCAAAGAATTCTTGCCTCACTCTGCCCTAGACAAGCTGTGGAAACTGTCACCTCTCCCTTCATATCTGAGGTCTCAGTTTCCTACTTTTTTATAGCAAAGAGTTTGACAAATTAAGGCTCCCCCAGCTCCTGTGGTCTATGATTTCTCTACCCATGTTTCTGTGCATTCACTGTGCCATAAACCAGGACTAAACCAAATGATAAATATTAAAACACAATTGATAGAAAAACTTACCTTGCAATTTGATCCTGTACTTACTAATGTATGCCATGGAATGCATAGATTCCTACAGAAGCAGTACTAAAATAAAAATTTTAAAATAAAAATTTTAAATAGAAATGCTAAAAAGACTGGTAGCACTAGAAAGTCCTGCCATTGCTATGTGGTAACTGTGCTGTTAAGGACACACAATGTTGACCATTTTCCCTCAACTCACTGAAAACACAGAAACATAAGTAATTATGTGTTGGATTATTGCAATAGTAAGTGGCAGGTATTGGGAAATGACTAGAGTGAACTTTGAAAGATCTGAGTCTGATTCTGGCCCCCAAAATTTGAATAAGTCACTTCATCTCTCTGAACACTGACTTCCTTATCTACAAAACAGGCATATTCATATCTGCACAGCTAATATACTGGGAAACTACAATATTAACTGGGAAATCATAGGCAAATGGAAAGCATAATCATCACAAATCTGCACATCCTCAGCTCTACAGAACTATAAGAGCATGAAGGTGTCAGGAGCTGTTCAAGGCAAAAATTGATACATCAATTCCTCCATTGGTTTTCTGAGAATCTTGGGTCTGAGAGAGCAGACATGATGCTTTCGTTACTCAGAAAATGAATTCCAAAGTACAGTGCAGATATGTTTTTAAGTTTTTGTATCTTCATATGAGGTAATTTCTCTTAATTGCTATTATTTACAGATTTTGTTTTTTAAAAAATGAAAAAATCTTAGAAGTATTCATCAGTTTATTCCAACAGATTCCAGCTTAAAAACATCAGGATCAACAAGTCAAAAAATGCAATGTACTACATGAGGGCTATAGTTAATAACAGTATACTGCGTTCAGGGTTTTTGCTAAATGGGTAGATTATTATTGCTCTTGGTCACCAGGGGAAAAAATGAGTAACTATGTGAGATGATGGATACCTTACTTTGTTCCACTATAGTAATCATTTTGCTATATATATCTTATAACATCATTTTTTATACCTTAAGTATAAACAATAAAATTTATTTTAAAAAGCATCAGGTGGTCTTGCTGTCTCTTTTTAAAAATAAATATTAAAAATATCAAGTTCATTGAAAAGAAAAGACCAGTTTACTCTAATTCCTATTTTACCATCACAATTTCTAATTAAAACAGAGGGAAAAAAGATCAAAACATTTTCTGATGATTTCAGCCTGTCAAGCTTAATAACTTCAATTTCAAATTTTAGTATATTTACAACACAAACCTTTTTACTACACAATCTCTTAATTTTTACATAAAAATTTGCACCAAAATTTTCATGAGTTCATTTAAATAACAAATAATTAAGCCTATGCCATATGAGATATTGTGATGAACGAAGGTTTTAAGATCAAAAGGAGCTGGGTTTTTAACCTTAATTTTTCCACTTCCTTGTTTCTCTGAGGTTCAGTTTTCTAACTATAGAGTTATTACGAAATTAAAATCAGATGATATTAAATACAATAATATGTGTAAAAAATCTAGGAGCTAAGTACAAAGTGCTTAATGAATATTAGCTATTGAGCCTCCATGAAATGTACCCAGCATTCCTGTGGATTTTCAGCAATGTGAAAGTCTCCTTACACCTTGAGAGCTAAGCACTATTTCGCAGAATTATTTACACACTTACAGAGATAGAACCAGTGCTCACCAAATACTGACCCATCTCACAATGTTGAAGAGGTAAGGTGCCTAAAATGTTTGATAGAGCTTGAAAGTTTAAGCTTTCAATACCACTGTTTAGCTATGGAAGAATTTGTTTTCTAGTTATTTAGAAGTTACTTAGGAAAGTTTGGGCAGATGAGTAATCACAATGATAATAAAAATAAGAACAGATTTTAGTAGCAATACCTTATATTTTCTGAAACTTTACCCATGTTAGAACTGGAAGGAAATTTGACTATCATCTTCAAGCTTAATCCTCTATTTAAATATAAGGAATATGATATTCAGACATGCAAATCCGGATCCTAGAGGTTATGAACCTGAGATACAGTCCAGGTGCCCTGACTTCCAGTTGTTACTTTCTCTCTCATGTCACACATAAGAGCTGTATTTGATAGAAGTTATTTGGGAAACTTTGGGCAGATGAGTAATCACAAAGATAGTAAAAATAATAACATATTTTAGTAGCAATAACTTATATTTTCTGAACCTTTACTTATGTTAGGCAGTGGGGTGAGTTTTTGACATACATTATCTTCCTCAATTCAGACAATACTCTAATGATTGGCATGATTGCCACCACGCTTCTAAGATGTGTAAAAAGATTAAAAAGGTGTTAAGAAACTTGCACACAGAATTAATAAGAGGCAGAGCCAAATTCAAATACCATTCCAACTCCATGGTGGGACTCTAAGCTACCTATTAATGTATAATAATATTTGCAGAGTTGGCTTATTAAATAAAGTAGCATATAAAGTACCTCTCCAATATCTATCCTCACATACATCTGAAACTATGAACATCTCTTGCTCAACATGGGTGAAAGTAAAGGTGCTGTCTCATATCACTGGTAAAAACAATCAATGAGCTTCTAGAAATTTGGTTAGCACACCAATCATCACCAATCTTGAAAATGGTAGCTCTGAGGATGAATATCTTTGCACTAAAAAAGATGGTATTCATTAAAATAAAATAGAAGATTCTTGCTCTATAATATCCCAATTCTATGACAGTCACCTGTCATTAACTCAGCACATAGCTCTTTCATTCAAGGTGAATAATGTTCTGGAAAACTCAGCCAGACTATTTAAACATTCATACCTATATTGAGTAGAAATTCATTTTTTCAACCACTGAATACTCATTCCTTATGGACAGAAACGGTAAGATATGAGTAGAATACGTATTGAAGAAAGAACTATTTTCCCAGGACAGTTCAAAATAGGTGGAAAGCACTATAGTAATTTCCTTACAATTTCATAGTTCCTTTGCTTATTAAATTTTGAAGAGGTTATCAATTTGGAATATAACCTAAAGAGTTTATGTTTCATAATTTTACTTTATTGCTGAAATATTTATGCAAATATTCAGTGTAGGAAGATGCTGCCAGATGGAAATGCAATAGTTGTAGAATCCTTCCTGGCATTTCCGATGGAATATATAATATCGAATCGCTTTATGCTAATGTCTTGCAATGGAATACATATTTTATAGCTACTTTGAAATGCAAATTTAAAAGATCTAAACACTTTAGAAATCATGCCAATGCAAAGTAAACTAATATAAAAAGGAGTTAGATGGATAAATTACAGCAGTGTCATATCAACTGCATTTTGGTAAAGTAATGAGCCATGTCTTTATAGTCTTTATGTAAATATGCTTTAATATTTAGAAGTAAACTGTGTTTTAGTAAGATTAACATTAACTAACCTCAAGATTTATATGACATCTGTCAAATATCTGACTTCTAAAGATACTTAACTGTCTTACTACACTTCTTCACCCTAATTTCCATCATTGATAAATTCTCTGATGGCAGGTATGTGGTATCTTTGCTGCATTCAAAACTGAAGGAAAAATGTGAGGTGTCTGTCACAAATAAGTTTGAGTTACAAGAGAATTAAAGTTTTATTATTATTAAAGAACATCAAGTCTAAAATTTGTTAAGTTTTTACAACTTGTCAAATCAATTTCATTTCACTACATTACAAAAACTTCTAAAAATCAATACTGTATGCTAAGCTTGTCATTTCTTTNTTTTGAGACGGAGTTTCATTCTTGTCACCCAGGCTGGAGTGCAGTGGCACAATCTCGGCTCACTGCAAGCTCTGCCGCCTCCCAGGTTCAACAGATTCTCCTGCCTCAGCCTCCCGAGTAGCTGGAATTGCAGGTGCCTGCCACCACACCCACCCCCAGCTAAATTTTTGTATGTTTAGTAGAGATGGGGTTTTGCCATGTCGGGCAGGCTGGTTCTCAAACTCCTGACCTCAGATGATCCGCCTGCCCGGGCCTTCCAAAGTGCTGGGATTATAGGTATGAGCCGCCACACCCAGCCAGCCTGTCATTTCTTAAACTTATGGTCAGAAACTCAGGGTTTAAACAGTGGAACATTCTGAAAAGACACTATAAAGCACAATCTTCTCACTGAATCCATTGAATAATTTCCTCTTTTCAAATTGGGATGTATTTCATACCAGGATTGTGAATAAAATGACATCTTTTTTTGAAAGGCACAATTATTCTTGGCAATGCCGTCTCTCCTTTTTAGGACCATTTCAACACCAGTCATAACTCAGGAATTGAATCTGAACAAAAAAAGGGAATTGTGAGCTTCTTGAGGATGATTAAAATTATAGACCCCAACGCTTAATTAAAAATAACCACTTTGGCTCATGAGAGGTCCAAAAAACCTAGAGGTCCAAAAAACCTCTTTTACCTCATTTCTCCTCAGTGTCAGAAAAGGTATTTTAAAACATCATTGCCATTTTTTTTTCTCAGATCGTAGAATGTTCAAATCCAGTAGAACTAAAAAACAATGTTGCCGAATTCACTATTAATAAAGTGTTTTACATTTTGGCCTTTACAAAATGCTTTAGTAGTCCTTATTCCATTCATTTTTACAGCTAGTGTAGTAGACAGGAATTATTGTTTCTTTCCACAGTTGGGCAAATTAACTCATAGAGGTTAAGTAGTTTACCCAAGTCACACATCGAGGGAATACTAGTGTTTTTGGTTTTTTTTTTCTCTGAAATGTAAGACTTTGATAATCAAGTTTGGGTTTACATACATGCTGAGATTATGATCTAGAATACTTTAGTGTCAGTTTCACTCTGCTTTCTCTAACCAGGAGAAACGGAGAAACTCTTCTGAACAACTGCTACCCTCTGGTGTACCTTGTTTTCTCCTACTGTAGTCTGTAAGTGTAGAACCATACTTACCGGTGTACTTCCTACAGTACTATGGTATGGTATGCACACTTACTATCATCTATAGATGTGGAACATATGAGGCATATATATTTGTGGAGGACAGAGTTTGTGAGAAATTTAGGTCTGGTCATGAAGCCAGTGAGATGTAAAGCTGTAGAAAAAAATAAGGAAGCTACAATGTAATTCCTCCTAGTCTGATTCATTGGAAGTCATGACTGCCACTGTGAGTGGTCCTCTGTTTGGCAGTATTTCTTGGCCCTGAAGCCTACTACTCAAATGTCATTTTGCATTTGCAAACCTGAAACTGATATCCCCCAGTTTTTATTTATTAACGAAGAAGGACTATTCTTTTTTGAGAGTGCATGCATTAAAGTTTTATACAAAGTCTTGTTCATCCCATTGTAACTCCCAGGTGAATACCTGTAAGACATACCCACTAATGCCATTGACCACACCTCTACACACCTACTTACCTCACCTAAAGGGGGTGTTGTGGGTGATTATTTTTCATAACAAAATTATTATTCTCTACGATGCACTAACTCAACCTAATCCAAAATGAATCATGTGGCTCCCAACACGTTTGAGGTAAATTAGGAATCACCATCTGGCAGAAAGCTTCTCTTCTTAAAACTGCTCTCTTTCTTTAATTAAAATGTGTTTTAATTAAAAATAGGCATGTCAAGAAGCACTGTATATCAATTATATGACTGACAATATGCTTTCATTTTTTTCCTAAACCATATGAACCAGAAACGAGATGTCATGATTTCTCTCAAGAGAAACAGTAAAATATAGGACAGAGAAAGTGAGGATTGCTACTGGGAGCTGTTTCGACTACAGCAAAATCCTACCAAATCTTTCATCGGATGTTGTATTGCTTAAAAAAAATCCTGAAAGGGTGTTTATTCCTCATTGTTTTTGATGAGATTAATGGAGTCTTGTCTTTCCCTCCCTCCCCCACCTGCACTCCCTCCCCCAACCCTTTCTCAAAGTCAGTCTCTCACTCAGGTGGGAGTGCACAATTCTCCTGCCTCAGCCTCCTGAGTAGCTGGGTCTACCTACAAGTACATACCACCATGCTCAGCTAATTTTTGTATTTTTAGTAAAGACAGTGTTTTCCCCATATTGGCCAGGCTGGTCTCAAACTCCTGGCCTCAAGTGATCTGCACACCTCATCCTCCCAAAGTGCTGGGATTACAGGCGTGAGCCACCGCACCCAGCCAACTAATGGAGTTTTTCATCCATTCCATATTGTCAGTGGTTTTGGAGAAATTCTCAAACATTCTTAGCCAGCCTTCTCTTAGTGAACCTGGGATGTTCCAAGACACATCCTCAGGCCCAGGCCTTCCTCTTAGCCCCTTCTTGTCTGCATTCCTGTCTGAGAAGCACAAAGTAATAAACACAGATTTGTTTTACCAGAAGTGCCAGTAGGAGGAATAAAGAAGGTGAAGGTGAGATATAAGGACTCCGAAGCAGTAGGCGGGAATAGAAACCACAGTGAGGATGGATGGCACCTCAAAAACGCACAGGAGTATGTGTGTGCGAGAGAGAGAGAGAGAGAGACAGAGACAGAGAGAGAGAGAGAAAGAGAGAGAGAGAGAGAGAAAGCTATCAAAAAAAACCCTGAGCTTCTCTTCCATTAATACTAATATTTGAACCTTCCTGGCTCTGCCTTGGGGAGACCTAGGGCAATTCCTTCAGCACTCCCAGCCCTAAATGTTCAAAGGTTGAATATTAATGATCACAGTGAGACTCATACATCATTTTTAGCATTGATTGGTTTCCCCAAGTGCCACAATATTTAGTATTAATGCAATTTTCTTTCTTTAAATTTTTTTTCCTGGTATTTGGCTTTGTCTTCTAATTTCTTTATGTCACTGCAATTTAGCATTTTAAGTAAAATTTTTATTTTAGAATAGTTCTATATTTACAGAAAAATTGTGAAGACAGTACAGAGTTCCCATAACCACCATGCCCAGTTTTCCTCGTGTTAACATTAGTATGACATTAGTATGATATGTTTGTCACAACTTATTAACCAGTAAGGATACATTCCTATTAGCTATAGTATATACTTCATTCAGATTTTCTTAGCTTTTGGTTAAGAAGCTTTTTAACTAAAAAGTTAAAAAGGTTTTTCTATTCCAGAATTCCATCCAAGGTATCAGTTTACATCTAGTTACCATGTTTATTTAGCCTCCTCTTGGCTGTGACAGTTTCTTAGACTTTCCTTGCTATTGAGGACCTTGACAGTTTTGAAAAGTACTCATCAGGTGCTTTGTCAAATATCTCTCAGTTGGGATGTGTTTGATGTTTATCTCATGATTAGACAGGGATTGTGTGTTTGGGGAAAAAGACCAACAGACATGAAGTGCCACTTGGTCTCATCATGTTAAGAGTAAATATCCCAATGTTACTCACTGCTGTTTATATTAACTTTGATCAACTGGTTGAGGTAATATTTGTCAGGTTTCTCCACTGTTTTCACACTTTTCTCCTTTACTGGAGAATGGTATTAGAAACCAAGATACAATTTAATTTTTGTTATTTTGTTTTTTTGAGACGGAGTTTTACTCTCATTGCCCAGGCAATGAGAAAACAGTGCAATGGTGCGATCTTGGCTCACTGCAACCTCCCCCTCCCAGGTCAAGCAATTCTCCTGCCTCAGCCTCCTGAGTAGCTGGGATTATAGGCATGCACCACCACCATTATAGGCATGCCCAGCTAATTTTGTACTTTTAGTAGAGATGGGGTTTTTCCATGTCCATCAGGCTGGTCTCGAACTCTCAACCTCAGGTAATCTGCCCGCCTCGGCCTCCCAAAGTGCTAGGATTATAGGCATGAGCCACTGCGCCCAGCCAGTACAATTTAATTTTTATATTTGTGTATATTGTTACTAAGTAACCTATTTTATTTTAAAATAATTTAAGCCATATTAGAGTTATTTATCCAAATAATAGAAACTAATAGAAACTTGGTTTAATTAAACATTACTATCAACATTAAAATATTATCCATTAAAACAGAAAAACTACTTGATAATTTATAATATGGCTCTGTTCTATTCTATATAGATCTGAGACGTATATATACAGACTGACATTGTGCAGATTAAGCATATGCAATATTGATAGCAAAAGAAAACATTCAACCTATAGCATTGTCCAAGTAATATGTGATAGACTGACTTTATGTTAGAAATGTTCTCTTCGTTCTCCCTTCTTTCTCTCCCAGATGACATATACTTCCCTGCCCCAGTGACTTGGGACTTGGTCCTGTGATTTCCCTTGGTTAATGGACTGTGATACACGAAACATTTAATGAGATTACATGGTTTGGATTGTCCTCTTGCCCTCCTGTGATTGCCATCACAAGAACATGCCTTAGAGAGTTGCCAGTCCAAGAAGAACATGGTGACACATAGAGCAGATGTGAACCCAACTTTAACCCTGAAGCCAAGCCCAGTTGACCACCAGCTTGAAAGGGTCTCCCTGGCTTTCTCACACTCCTATGATCAAGAAAAACAGATGCTGATTGTTGGAAGCATTGAGTTTTGGAGTGTTCTGTTACATGACATTGCAGAAATAACTAATTAAAATGTATGTGTGTCAAGAACAACATTTAATACTAGGTGTCTTAGAACGCGACTACTTGATACATACAATACACTGGGGGGCTGGGTGTGGTGGCTCACATCTGTAATCCTAACACTTTGGGAGGCCGAGATGGGCAGATTGCCTGAGCTCAGGAGTTCAAGACCAGCCTGGGCAACACGGTGAAACCCCAACTCTACTTAAATACAAAAAATTAGCCAGGCATTGTGGTACACACCTGTAGTCCCAGCTACTCCAGAGACTTAGGCAGGAAAATTGCTTGAACCTGGGAGGCAGAGGTTGCAGTGAGCTGAGATTGCACCACTGCACAGCCTGGGCAACAGAGCAAGACTCCATCTAAAAAAAAAAAATATGCTGGGGAAGGAATATGGTTAAGTATATGGGAATTAGGTCTGAGTTGAAACCCTTGCTATGCAGCTTACTAGTTATGTCTTAGACAAGTTGCCTGACCCCTATAAACTCAGACTTCTTATCTCCAGAATGTAGATAAAAGGAAGTCTATTTCATAGGGTGTTATGAAGGTCAAATAAGAGTGATCTTGTAAAGGGCCCGGCAAAGGAGTTGGCATAGAATAACTTAATTAAATGCCAGTTGTTATTATTAGCTGAGATGTGTAAGTCATAAAGTAATGAAGATTGACTATATTCAAAACTTTATACACTACAAAAGATATTTTTGATTGTGGAGGAGGGTCAGCCTAACCTAATGAGAAGTGTAAAGTCTGGTGGTGTTTTTACCTTTGGTTTGCATGGTATGTAATCAGGGTAAGTCAGGTCCTTCAGCTATTACGGAACTTACTTTACTGAAAAAACAAGACATTTATAGTTGAGCTTTGTAATTGTCTGGTTATCTCTAAAGTATTTGAGGATTAAAAACTATTTGATTTAAGCTAGTTTTTAGTTCTTCATTAATTACGGTTATATAACTAATTTACATTTTAAAGAACTGATATTTAAAAGAAAAAAATTTTATTCTATGTTCTGCCCAAATAATTATGTCTTGAATTAATAAAGACTAAAAAAAAAAATAACTTTTTCTACTGTGGGCTAGCTAGTCATTTGGCAGAATGTGAAGCATTCTAAAAACCAATAAACAATATAGCCGAAATTTACCTTCAAGTAATTCTGCTAAACTGTCATTAGTTATCAAATGGCAAAATCAGCAACCTTTCTACAAGTTGTTACTTTTCTTTCTTTTGAGTAATGAAAAGTGGTTTTATAACCTTTAAAATCTGATTGCATTAAATGTTATGTAATAAATACTTTGGTTTTAGAAAAAGGAAATTGAGTAAATATTGTATTACAGGTGATATACTAAAAATGTAAAGATATTTCCTGCACTATATGTTGGACAGTGTCTATTTTGGATCAGAATATTTCACACTGCTGACTTGGTAAAGCAAAATTTGCTGTTACAATTTCTTTTTCCCAGGAGCAACTCTGAATTCTAAAATGGATTATATTTGGGTTGGCAATTGAAACTTAGCTTTATCTAAATCAGGGATATTTAAAATTATACATTTTAAGATGAAAATTATAAAATTAATGTGTTAGCTTCTAAGATCTGTTCTTTAAAAGAATTCTAGATTAGTCTAAATGTCTGCAATTTCTGTCTAGTGAGAAGTTGACAAGGTCTTGAACCACACTCCCCCACTCCAGCCTGCCAGAAAGGATTGGCACTGAGCCCAGAAGACCCACAGACTGAAGCAAGGCAAAGCCAGTCATCCACACTGCCCTAATCAAGAAAGAATAAAAAGATTACCTTTACTATTATTCCTGAGCTCAGTCATGTACTCCCAAAAAATAATGAAAAACTATATATTCCCTTACATATTTTTAAGTTGACATCTAAATTTTCATCATAAGCTAAAATGGTTCTGAAAGATATAATTCTTGACATAGTGTTATATCAATATCTTAAAATCAAATTGAAATAACATTTTTAGGTGAAACTAATGGAATCTAAATGCCAAACGATTTGATAACCACAATCATCAGCTTTAATAACATATTTGAACTGGACTTATGGTTTGGATGTAGAAAGTAGCAAAAGATCATCACCCCTATCCTAACAAGCAAAAATTTAAAATAAATAAATGGATAATAAAATAAGCTATAAAAAAAACCCAGATTAGTTATAAAGATGACTAGATCAAGCTCCACAAAGTAGCAAAACCTTCAGGGAAGAGGAGAGATCTATGGCTGCTCCCACAGATTGGGGTAGAAAGAAGCTAGCCAAACACTTAGCAACTATTGAATAGCCCTGTGTGAGCTGGCATGATGGATGACATCCCCAGGAATCTGATAGCCCTGTGACAATGCATCTACCTTTCAAGTTCCACTTACAGGTCTTACATAGGTCACAGTATGAGGGATAATTTGCCCAAAGTAAGGGGACCAGAGAAGAAAAGCTGAGAAAAAGTTTTTCTTTAAGGTATTTGCCAGAAGTCAAATCCCCTACAAAAGGTGAGGAGTATTGGGGGGCACACCCCAGGAGAGCTGAGAGGCACTCTAAGTTCTCAAATGCTAGGAGAAAACCCTTCCAGGACATTCCAAGTTGTCAGATAGCATGGGGCAATAAAGCAGCAGCACTTCAAAAGCAAGAGACCAGTAGGCTGAAAGATGTCTCCCCAAGTGCAGAAAGCAAGGGGCAGGATGAAATAGCAAAGAAAACTCTCCAGGGACTCAAAACCATGCCAGCTGGGCTGCAAACGGGCAGATATCACCCACAGTCCCAAAATTTGGCAGCCGAACTCTAAAACTCAGAGAAGTTTCTGGAATCTTTCCAGTGCTCTGATACCAGGCTCTGTTGAAAGAAAAGTTGATCATATCCTCAAAATATTTGAAAACAGTGGTGAACCAAATAAAACCACCAGTGCAAAAAAGCACTGGGTATTCAAATATGGTTCAGATTGACTAGGTTTCCACTCTAGAAGTTGATAGAAAAAGGAATGTTTTACTTTTTGGAAGAAATTTAATTTTTTTCAGTTTCTATAGATTTCTTACACAAAACATTCTTCCCCCCAAGATTATAATGCACACAAAAAAGAAAGGAAAAAAGTGACTCATGATCAAAAGAGAAAACAATCAATAGAATCAGACTCCAGGATGGCCTTGAGGAGAGAGCCAAAGACAACTGAATAAAAATGCTGAAAGATTTAGAATAAAGGTGGACATATGAGTGAGCAGATGAGAAATTTGACATTTTACTTTATAGAATTCTATCTGAATTTATTGTAAATTTTATGCATAAAAGTCTTTTGATTACTCAATTTTATTTCTCTATATAAAATGTGAATGCATTTTTAGAATTCATTTCTTATGCCTTCTTAGCAACTTTCAGTATTTAAAATTTCTTCTAGTTTTAATAATCATTATAATTATAGGTAATACATAAAATTGGTTCTTGAAACACCATAAATTCATTACAACTTTTGATAATTAGAGAAAATTATTTTTATTGGAATTGCATAATTTAATGAAATACATCGAATCATTTTTCTGTTAGTTCATCTATCCCTGAATGAATATTACATCTTAAAATGAGAGAGGGTTTTCCATCTATTCTATTCTTATTCACCAATTTTAATAAACCTGAGAAAACTTATTTATATACATATATAGATGAAGTTGAACAGTAATGTTGCTCAAGCCTCTAAAATTCTTCCAAGTTATCGTCTTAAAATCATTGTCTGTCATCAAACAGTATATTTAATGATCTGTCTACTGAGAGTTGATTAGGTCCTCTTCAATTTTATTATAAACAAGTAATTGACAACTATCTGACTTACAAAATAATTTGTTTCCTGGTTATTAGAATCACTGCCTTTCTCATAATCAGCATCATCTTTTATACCTTAGACATTGTTTCACCTTGGGAAATGCAGCATATTAAATTTTGAGTGGACGAAAACTATATCTTCTTTTCAGTGGACAAGGGCAGTTATGAAAGAGTAGTGAAAAAGGAGAAATACATTCTAAGGCAGATTAGTTCTAGAGAAAAGTTTAACAGGAAGCTGAAATTTTAAGAATTTTTATCCATTAAATTCCAACATGCCCTCATACTCCCCGAAAAATTGTTGTGTACCCTAATTCTGAATACCATGGACTTAAAACATCTGGTAAATAAGTAAATGCATGAATGCATGTATCTCTATCAAATTATTACCAAAGGAAACTTTGTTCTTAACTGAAGCTGCTGCCTGAAATGCAGTTTCATGTTTCAAGATGTTTGGTAGAAAACCAGAGATCTGCTATGTAAGGAGAAAACCTTCACATTCTGTTTCCACTTTTTAATGAAACTCCTTATAAAAGTGGTTCTGAAGAGATGATTCTTGTGACTTTGGACAAGATTTCTTTCAAGCCTGCTGGCAGAGACTAACACCAGTGCTTGCTGATGTGAAAACAAGGAGTTTCTTTATTTACCAAAATAGCAAAAATCAGATGTGTGATCAAGCATCACAGTGCTGCCATCTGAGTAAAGAACACCAAGATATTTTTCTTCTAATGATATTATGCTTGAAAAAGACAGTTTCATCATTTGAACATGTTAGAGCCCTCTGTTGCAGCTGCAAGGGGCTCATTATATAGTAATTCTTTGATGGAATAGCCATTTAAAAAACAGATGAAAACCTGGAGATGCTTCATTTGGTTGTTTCATCAGTCTGTTGTGAATGGCCATGGAACCTATGAATATATTATTGGCCACAAAATGTTAGGAGAAATGTCCTCAGTAATGGTAACGGATTGTGTCATCTGATTGAGGCACTACATTTTAGGTTTCTTCCTCAGTTATAAGCTATAGATGTCCTATTTTCCAGAGTATGTGAATTCAAGATTCTATTAATGACATAGCTTCTTTTGCTTGGAATTTCAGTATGTATGACATAAATCCTTCAAGCACAGCCTTTTGTATTTGGTGAAATGCAAACATTGGCAATATTCCAGCATGTGGAAAATAAGGTCTTAAAAACAACCATATCATCCAATATATTATCAGAACACTCACATAAAAGGTATTCATTCAGCTTGGCTGGATTTGCATTTCCACTGGGTACCAGCCTGATTCAAGCCTTTCTTGGATTACTACAATAGTCTCTTTCTTGGATTACTACAATAGTCTCTAAACCAGTCTTTCTGCATCTACTCTTGGCCCCAAGTCTATGCACTGCATAGAAGACAGAGTAAGTCCTATCACATGACTTCTCTTCTCAAGGCCTTCCAATGGTTTCCTGTCTAGAACACAATCCAAAATTATTGAAGTGACTTATAAGGTCCTATACAAGATGGTCCTAACCTCATCTTACACCATGTTCTTACTCTCTCCACCAGCCAACCTGGTGCTTTACTGCTCTTCACTCATGATATAGATGGTCCTATATCAAAGCCTGTACATTTGTTTCCTCTGCCTGCAACACAGTTACAGAGGTTTCTGCAGGGTTTGTCATCACCTTTTACCCGAGCATCACCTTCTCACTGAAGCTTTCCCTGTCCCTACTATTCAAGGTTGCAACCTCTTACCCTGCGTTGTTTATGACACTTCACATTTGAAATATTACCTGTTTCAATTATTTACTTTCTATTACCTGATCCACCCCCAAATTTTTAGGATTGTAAAGGCAAGCATTTGTGTCTGTTTTGTTCACTGCTGTATCCCTAGCATCTAGAAAATTTCCTGGCACAAAGGGAATTCAGCAAATATTTGTTGAATGCAATGTTGCTAGAAAGGAAGGAATCATGCTCTTGCTTCATCACAAGTGATAATGAAGATAAGATTAAAGGACATGTAAAGTTTTATTGAGTATTCTTTGATACTTTTCAGGAAGACCCATGGCAAACAAAAGTGAAAGCTCACTTACACAGTAGCAGGGCTTGTTTTATTACTAACAATGAGAAATATTCTGGATGTCTTCCGATGAAGATGATAATGATTCTGTGATACTTGATAGCCTTTAGGAGTATCTCATAATACCATACACTTTTTGGATTGAAACAAGGCTAATATTATAAATTGGAGAATGTGTTACAAGCTTTCTTGGTGGAACAATTTGTGTGGAAAGTTGCCACTGGTTGTCCCTAATGGTACAGAGGACAGAAACACGATTAGAAGACAGGGCGGCTATTAGAATGACTAAGCTAACAGAGACTGGTCATGCCAAGTGCTGACAGGCATGTGGCAGAGCTAGATCTCTCATTTGCTGTGGTGGGAGTACATGGTCCAATCACTCTGGAAAATGGTTTGGCAGTTTCCAGAGGGCCCCAAGGGTAAATAACTTAGTTATTTAGAAATGAAAACATTTGGGAGGACAAGGTGGGTGGATCACTTAAGGTCAGGAGTTTGAGACCAGCCTCGCCGACACTGCAAAGCCTTGTCTCTACTAAAAATCCAGGCATGGTGACACACACTTGTAATCCCAGCTACTCGGAAGGCTGAGGCAGAAGAATTGCTTGAGCCTGGGAGGCGGAGGCTGTAGTGTGCCGAGGTCGCACTACTGCACTTCTGCCTGGGTGACACAGCAATACTCTGTCTTGAAACAAAACAAAACAAAACGTATGTCTACACAAAAACCTGTACATGAATGTCTATACATGTAGTGAAATGCTGGAAACAAATTAAAATACCCTTAAATGGAAGAATAGATTAACAATATAAAGGCACAAACAATTGATGTATGCAACAGTGTGAATGGCTCTCAAAAGCATGATTCTAAGTGAAACAAGCCAGTCTCAAAAAGTTACAAGCTGAATAATTTCATTTATATGTCTATTCAGAGAAAGCATTGGGTCTGGGGGATGATTTGATTATGAGAGGCAGCAAGAAGGAATTTTGGAGAGTGTATGGAATTGCTCTATATACTTATTACGGTGGCGGTTACCTGATTCTATGCATGTGTCAAAACTCATAGATGTGTATACCAAAATAATAATAGTAGTAACACAGCATCTAATTTTTTAAAAATCACCAGGTTTTTTAATTTTTTTAAATAAAAAACGCAGAGCAGGATATTCCAGCACTGATATGGGAATAAGCCTAAAGGCCTATGGTGTGTATATCAAACCAAATACATACTTGTCTCTTATAGAAAATCTCTACAGATTATCTTCATTGCCTCTCCCCTGTACCATGAGTTGACATGCAAAAATCAACTGGTCATACACTTTCAGATGATCTGTCAGGCCAATTTAGAAGGAGCAGATATTATCAAGCAATATTTCTGCATGATAAAGGTGATTCTCTAATAATATATTCTCTTATGGCTTTACATGTTTAGAGGTATGTAATATTGTTTTGTTTTTCTTTTCCCTACATTACATGATCTTTGGCAATATGTTTGACTAAGATGTTGAGCTATGTGTTTTAAAAGCAGTAGGTATGTGTTATTGCTTGCTTTCTTTTCTATTAATTATCTTTTGTGGCTTAACCAGGAGGATACTTTTCATTCTTAGAACTTAGAATTAAATATTTGAACTACTGGTCCAGCCCATTAGGACTTAAGATTAATCACCTCCTAAATTCCAATGTGTATTTGAAAAACCTATGCAACAATCTTGCATGTTCTTCACATGTACCCCAAAACCTAAAATGCAATAAAATAAATGGAAAATAAAAAGGTCTGGAAAAAAAAAAGAAAAAGAAAACTATAAAAAATAAAATAAAAAAAGAAAAATCACATGAATGTTAGTACTTCCTGTCTCCAATTTAATATGAATTTTTTTCACAGAGCTGGTTAACAGAAAGAATCCTATCATATCTTGTTGACAGCAGACTAATGCAAAGATTTAACTGAAGGCTAACTTCAGGCAAATACAAGTATTGTAAGAAGGTACATTTGTGTAAGAATAGTCTTTAATATCTTCTATTTGTCATTTGTGTCTGCTGTGTTCATTGAGGATGGTATTGTGAGTATCTGATAAATCATGAATTTTAATTTCAGTCTCATAGGAAGAGTCAGTGGGGTGTGTGTGTGTGTTTCTGTATGTGTGTGAAATTGCTAATAGCTGAACACTGATTAATATCAGAATAACAGAAGCACAATATATCATTCAGTAATTGTATTTCTTATAATAATATGAATAATAGTTATAGCAAACATTTATTGACTATTTACTATATCCCAGATACTACAACTAAGTGTCTCACATTTATTTTGTCATTTATTTTTCCCCTAAATTCTTATTTGAATTTTACAATTCAAGTAATTTGCATCAGGGATCCAAAGGAACCAGAACTGACATGGATGTAAAGAAACGTACTTTGTAACTTTGAATTTGTAAACAACTTAATAACTTCTGTAAATAAGTAAATTGGTATTTTTAGTTACAAAACACTAAAAACAAACAAACAAAAAAACCCCCTCTTGTTAGAATGAGATTTTAATTGGGGGAAGTGTTTCCTTATAATTTCCCAGGTACATGATTTATTTCAAAAGTAACATTCTTTCTGTATCATCTCTTTTTTGCCTTTTACTTGTTTCTAAATCCAATAACCTCTCTGTGTCTCCAACATGCACTCAAAGTGATGCAGACTGTCCAGCATGGACTGTGGTGCAGGAGCAGCTCTTCCAGGAGACCTGGATTCATAAACAGAGCAGTAAAATCCCAGAAACACGTCCACTTAACTGCTTTGTAATGGATGGATAATCATTTCAGTGTCACAATCAGCGGTGTATGAAAATTTACTGCTTATATTTCTGAATCACTTCACCCTGCCCACCCCCAAGGCCCTCATATATATCCTTTTGACTGTCAAACTGATGGATGCTTATTGAAATCCCACAGCTTAGATGCATCACAAACTAACCATGGATATTCACTCCCATGATCTGACCCAAACCATAAAAATTCCACTACAAAGTCATAGGCTCTTCTCAGCAATGTCTACACCAAACCTTGCAGGGCTCATATTCCTGGGGACTGAATATTTATTGCATTTCTAGATGCCACCTGTGAACACATTTATTTCTTAAAAAAAAAGATTAAGGCTATTTAATTTCATAAACAGGCAAATAGAAGAAGTGTTCAGAGCATTACAATATAAAAATTAACATGATTTAATGGAAAGAATATAGGCTTGGGAGACAGATTTGAGTACAAATCCTGATTTGATCATTTATTAGGTCTGTGATGCTGAGCAAGATGTTTAGCCTACCTGACCTCAAAATTTTTGCCTGTAAAGACAGTAATACTTACCTTACAGGACTGCTTTAAGGATTAAAGAGGATCATATAGACAAATTCATTCAGCAACTATTTGAGCACCTATTATGAACAGGTATTGTGCTAGGTGCTAAAAATTTGAGATTAATATAGACTCACTGCCTGCAAAGAACTTAGAGCTAAGTTCAAGACATAGCCAAAGAAGGAGGCAATACAGGTATTGATCGACTTACGACCTATGCAACTTACGACCACTCGACTTTACGACCACAATCGCTAGCCACGACTGCTCCGCATCTGGCAGCACAAACGTTGCCCAGCTGGGCGTACGACAGTGAGGACCAGCTTCCGGCAGCACTACCATCTCCGCGTGCACTATTTCAACTGTACATATAGCCTACTCAACTTACAACCAAATCGTGTTACGACCGGTCTGCCAGTCCCAATCGTGGTCGTAAGTCGAGCACTAGCTGTAACACTGTGGTATGCTAAGAAATGTGAACAAGCAAAGCCACAGCCCGGGCAGCTGCACAGCTTGGGAGGGGGAAGGTTAGGAGTCAGGAAAGGACACCTTCAGGAGGTGACACCTGAGCTACGGTGATAAGCCAGGACAGGGTAGATCTTATGCAAAGACCCAGGGTGGCATGCGCGATGTATGACGAGGCAGGAATAGTGACAAGGGATGAGATGAAACCATGAAGGGTCTCACATGCAGTACCCTGCACTATCATTAATGACTTTAAGCAGAGAATAAACATGGTCAGATTTTCAGTTTGGAACCCTCACTCTGGTTACAGGAAAGATTATAGGTTGATGTAACTCAAGGCAGAGAGAGAATCAAGAGGCTAATGCAGAGAAGTGTGGGGAAAATACTGGGTTTTCAGCGTGGTGAGAGGAAAAAGGGAACAGAGTAAGGATCTTTGAAGGGATGAAATTGATAGTATTTGATCTCTGAAAGGAAGTAGGGGGATGGAGAGGGGTTCCTCCCTGGATCAAGGAGTACATTGTAGCACATTCCCCAGGGTGTAGAAAAGCAAGTTTAGGGAGCTAGGGTTGGATATGCAGAGCCTGATGAATGTGTACACACTCAGGTGGAAATGTCACTCTCAGACACTGTAGTGCCCTGTCCTCACTTACATCCCTTTGGCCTCACCTTGTCAGTCTGTATGCCTGTGACTTTCCACCTGAGGGCTTTTGCTCCTTCTTGTGGGAGGGACAAAGAAGGAAAGAGTGACCATTTAACATCTGCCAAAGCAGCTTTCAGGCAATGACAAGATGGAGCTAGAGGATAAATGTCCCAGCTCCCCGGCCCTCTGGACCTCTGGGGGAGATTAATTCTAAGGTGTCTTGTGTCCTATCTCCCAGAGTTCCCCATCAGGATTGAACTTCAGTGGCCCCCAGTGGAAATCTGCCTCATGATGAACTCCTGATTCCTGCAGCACTTCCTCACCCCCTACTCGGGCCTCTGGGACACTTTCCCAAATAAGTACTTGCACTTAAACCCTTGTCTCAAGGTCTGCTTGTGGGGAAATTCCAACCAAGACATACTTAAGAGGCATGGAGACACTGAATCTATGTATTGGAAGAGAGGTCTGGGGAGGAGATATAAATTTAGAAACTCCTACATACGGGAGGTAGTTGAAGCCCAAGGAGGGAACAAGCTCATCCTGGGGAAGGAAGTAGAGAGCAGCTACTGGGATGCAAAGTAAAAGAGAAGAAACTCAAGCACAGTGTATAAAACTGGACACACTTAATGGAGACCAGTTTCTTTTCAAACAGTGATCTGTGGCATGGAAGTTCTTTTAAAAAGTTGTCTGGAAACACTGCACTAATTATTTTATAGTTATGTAATCAATTTAATTTATAGTTCTGTGGCTGTACCTTGAAAATTGAGTATTTACTAGTTCTTTATGAGCTGTAACATTTTATGACCTGTCAGGGCACTGATTGATACAGTGCACTGAAAAATAATCATATAAGATTACCTTAAAATACGTATCAGTATCTGTCATTTTGACAGTGGAATCGCAATACTATAAATCTACAAAGATTAAAAATTTTAAGTGGAATGTTCTAAGCTGAATATTTATTAGAGGACCTTAACTGCACCAAAAGAAGAAACAGAAACAAAATACTAATTTAGCCTGAAAAAAACTTAGCTCTGGAATTTTAGGACTACAACAGGCCTTATATTTTTTTATGGACCTTAAAGTTACCTGTCATTCTTAATACATTTCTCATGACAAGTGATTGCCAGACTAGTGTGCAGTCTTACAGGATGCCATCTCTCCAATTACATTTCTAAGGAACACAAGAAAATAGGAAAAGGAATAACTGACCTATACATACTTTGATGTCTACTTTAAAAATTGCCTCTCGACAATCTTAAAGAAAAGGTGATGTGGTTGGTTTTATTCTTCCACATATTGCAACAGTCCTGATAGGGGCCAGTGATGAAACGTGTGTTCACCTCCTAGTGTTGTTCTTAACCCATCCTCAATGGCCCAGGTATTTTGAAAGATGATGCATCAAAGTGCACATATTGACAATTATTTTTCCAGTGTTTCATTAACAGGAGATAAATGCTACTTGGAGCTTTAGATCAATAGGACATAACCATCATCACCACTCTGACTTAAAAGAACTTAAGCCAAAGCTTGTTTTTGAAAAAAAAAAAAAAATGCTGAGGGTGCTGTGCCTTTCACTTTTATTTCCACCTGCATGTTCTAGTTGAGAGTTTTCAGTTGGAAAACACTGCTATAGATTTACAATGAGAACTAGGCTTCCAGTGTACTACATATAGTTTTCAATTGTTAACAGAAAATAGGAAATGTTGGAAACTAAAAATGGAAGGGAGATGATGGCTATAGAAAAGAAGAAGGATTTGGTATAAAATCTGAATAGAGATGGCTTTTTGTATCGATAAATAGGAAATCTAATGAACTCCACAGCCAGTGTTCCGTATCTTAGACTTAATCCTCATGCCCTCACTCTGAACTCCATCCCACTGTGTCTTCTCCTTATAGTGCCGCCCAGCCAGGAAGTCCCAGGGCAGCCTGCTGGAGAGGAGGAGGTTGGGGGTGGTTCCCTATAGGCCCCATCTCTTTCTACTTCATGACCACACTGGAGACCATCTTTTCCTTCCTGTCCTGTAGCAACATTATCTTCTCCATGGTTCCATCAATCCTGTGCTTTTAAAGACTCATTCCTTCATTGAAAATGAACCATGAGCAAACCCTCCCACATGTTAGTTGATGCCAGCCCCCTGGATCATAGCTTAGACTATCTCCTTGGGCAGCAGAAATTATGTGTTTGTGTGTGTGCATATGTGTTAGCATGGCTGTGTGTGTGTGTGTGTGTGTGTATGTTTTGGGTGTATGGAGGATGTGGACATAGTTACTTATGTCCTCGTTTTACTCATCCACACAGGCCCACACCCTACGTTAAGCTCTCCGAGGGCACAGACGGATCTCATTCATTTTGTTTCCCTTGCCACAGTAAGATCAAAAGGAAAGGATCTAAGATTTTTTTGTCCACCTACTATGTGCCAGGAACTGTACTGGCTGCTTTACCTACATTATGTTATTTTAACCTCATATCATTTCTATGAGATGGAGATAAATCTCATTTTATAGATGAGAAAACAAAAACTCACAGGAATTAAAAAATCTGACCAAAGACACAGGGAAATGTGCAGTATTTAAAACAGCATCCCATTAGAAACAAACTCCAAGCTTTTTCCATTCCCATTCACATAAATCTGATCACAAAATTCATTCTCCATTTAAAATCATTCGCTGATTTCTCACAGCCCAGAAGACAAAGTCTTGACCCCTGGTGTGGTGCCCAAACTCCCCAACCTGGCCCACCTGCCTCATGGGGCTTAGCTCTGGCAGCGCACCCAGCCAGGCTACAACAGGGCGTTTCTCTCAGTGCTCCATGCTGCATCTCCCTTATTGGTTTGCACTTTTACTTTTGCTTACAATGCCTTTATCCACCCTTTTCTACCTGAGGAAAAACAACTTAACTTTTAAGACTCTGATCGTGTTTTGCCCTCTACATAGCCTTTTCAAAAAGCTGTTCTTCCTTCATCCTACTATATTTGACCACCGTCTCTTTTAGGCTTCATCAGCCTCTCCCGAGTTCCCATAACAGTGTGCTGACAGACATCTGTCACAGCCCCACTAACTTACATCCTTCTTTACATGTTCCTCTGCCTTCCAAGGCCATAAATAGGGCAGGAGTCAAACATTGGCTATCCATGTACCTTTAGGACACCGTTGTCCAACAGAACTTTCTGTAATTAAAAAAATGCTCTTCTATGCCATCCAACATAGTAGTCACCACACACCTGTTTTGTGGCCTGAGAACTTGAGAGGTAGTTAAAGTGACTGAGGAATTGAGTTTTTAATTTTATTTAAGTGGTTTAAATTCCAATATGCACATGTTGCTAATGACTACC
Organism: Cebus imitator; assembly: GCF_001604975.1. NCBI lineage: Eukaryota > Metazoa > Chordata > Mammalia > Primates > Cebidae > Cebus > Cebus imitator. Next base: position 703,236 of record NW_016107585.1, read on the forward strand.
ATATTGGATGGTGCAGTTCTAATGCTATCAAGGGTCTGGGACACAGTAGGTATTAGTAAGCTTTGCTCAATTGTCAGAACTCACTTAGTTCAGCTCACTCAGGGTTTCCTCTTAACCCAGCCCAACAGTCTTTGCTACATTTTTAATTCTGTTTAACTACTTCACTGATAGAGGCTTCCTGGGCCACCCTTTATCTTCCTCATATACCCTCCAGGCCTGGCTTGAAGAACATACTTTTCTGTCTTGGAACCCTTTCTGCCCACTAACTGGCTTCCTTTGCTTTTCTTCTCTGCCTCTCATCTCTACAAAGGCTATAAAATGGGATTGTATTTTCACCAGAGTCTCATTCCACAACATGTAAACATAAAACATAGAGGCCGAGTTATTAGAGTCTTAAGGGAAAATGTATGAACAAAATATCAGCCTGATTCATTATCAACAGTTATTATAAACAGTGGGCTTGCTAGCAAATGACAGGAAAACTAATTTGCATTTGCAACAAAATTATGTCATACAATCTGCCACAGCTCCCATCCCCCTAACCACCATATTACTAGGACTCTCTAATTAAAGAAATCCCGTTAACTCAGAAAGCTTAGGGGCCTGTGACTTGTGTTCTTGGCAGCTTGACTTGAAATCTTTATTAATAATCTCAATATTGCCTAGATTTCCAGTCCTCAAAATACCCAAGAGGAGAGCCTGAGCCAAGAATCACTAGGCACTTGTAACCTTCTAGACACTATGCTAAAGATACCTCTCGCCTCACCCCCACTCAATAACTTCTGAGTAAGTATTAATATTTCTATTTGACCAACGAGAAAATGGAGGATGAGACAAGTTGCTACTTTCCCCATGATCTGGCAATGCAATCCTGGGTGCCCAGCTCCAAGTCCATGTCCTTCCTGATCTACCTCTCTGTCCCACGAAGATTTCAAACTAACAGTCTAGCATTTAACAGCTTCTAAAGCAGGTAGTTTTCTTTACTAGGAAAGTTTTAAATGCAATTATTTTTCCCCCATATAAAAACCTTCATAATTATAAATTACATTTTTAAGCTATCCTTTAGATTCTTTATCCTCATATTAAATGATCCTATCTATTGCCAGTTTTCAAAAGTTTCTTATTTTGTAAAGTTACCTCAGAGCTCCACAATCATTATAAAGATGAAATTCTGGAACAGGAGAATTCTATCTGGATCTGCCTGGTGCCTAATACAATTGGGTTTATAGTTTTACTCCAGCTAAGTAATGCTTTTGTGGAAATGGTCCAGAACTAGCTATAAAGGTACCCAGTGCAAGTCTATACTTAGCCAACTATTAGTTTGGGGCACATCACTTTCCTCTTTGTTTCTCAGCTCCTTCACTCATAAAATGATCAAGATAATAACTGGGACCATAGGAGACGTTTGTAAGAAGACCAGATGAATATAATATACATAGGAAAATAGTAAAATATTAAACAAATCTAACCTTGATATCATCTTCATTTTATTATTGATACATATAAATCATAATGAGCATGTATTATTAATAATATTAAATTAATAAAAGAATTGGAGCTTAAAAATGGGCTATCTTTGGAAAGGGTAGGGCTGAGATGGGAAAAGAGATAACTCACTCTATCACATAATATTTGGTCATAACTGTAACGGTTAAACATCTGAAGAGATAAATTATGTAGGAGGGAAATGAGTTTCACAGCTTCTTAGCTGATGTACTTTTGGAATATTTATTTTAGCCAATAGAATAAGGTAATAGTACAATAATACAGAGCCCAGATTCAATATTCAGTAGATAGTATTTAACTTGCCTTACCTCTGAGGTCTAGGTAAGAAGTATTCATCAAATTAAATAGCGTTTTCATAAGAAGGAATGGGTAACTCGAGAAGTAGAGTCGAGTGTTTGTCAAGAACCAGTCTGTGGATTTTAATTTAATCCTAATCCCCTATTTGCTTATGGGCTTGGACAGGTAACTTAGTCTCACTGGGTCTCAGTGACATTATCTACAAAATGGGAATAACAATATTACCTAACCAATAAGGTTACTGTGAGTAAAGAAATTCATATGTGTAAACCTCTAAAAACAATGTGTGGTACATTGTAAGTCTCCAATCATGTCCTCTAAAATAAACATTAAAGAAGAAATAATATAGGCATTTTCGCTGTAAAAAACCTTGACTACAGTAATGCAAACCTTTCAATATATTAATCTATTACTATTATGAGATTTTAGGAGAATGATAGTTCTTTCTCTCAAAATCAGAAACACTAAAAAAAAATATAAGTAGTGAATTACATCAGTATCAGAGGGTGTGTGCTTTGTTTTTTCAGTAGGAGAGCAATTCGACCTTTGTATAACCAGATTCAGGCGCTTTTAGAGTAAATTAACAATAAAAGAAGGATAGAAATTTTCAAATGGTGTGATGAAAAGGAAAGAAAGAAATAATGAGTATGAGAAAATTTATCCACATAAATTAATGTATTTATTATAAACACATTAATGGAGATGATAGAGAGGCTTAAAGGGCCATTTGGATTCAGAATGACATCAAAGCAATTCCAGCTTTCATTATGCCCATGGAAGCCAGCTTTCCCAGACTGGGTAAATTATTTTTTAACATTTTCTGGGAAAGACATTTGATTGCATGTGTGTATGTGTATGTATAAACTTTCTTCAAATATCAAAGATCGTGGTGTAAACTTACAGACAAATGGTTTGTGATTTACTTCTGGCTTACATATGTGTTGCTTTAACTACCAAACTGGAGACATTAAAACCAATATTTTTCTGAAAAGAAAATATTCAGAAATATCAAAACAGAGTTGAGGAGAAGGTATAAAACCCACGGGAAAATACTGCTAATTCTTTTTTTTTTTTCAAAAAACATTTATTTATTTTTTATTTATTTTTGGCCAAGTTTTCAACCTTTAATCAAGACTTATAAAATTGAATTAATAAATCTGTTTCATTTCAATAGTTTTCCATTAAGTGTTCCTGCACACCTGCTTGGATTGTCCCCTCCAGTCTTTGTATTCCCTCTCCTTATTTCTTTTTTCTTACCTTCTTTTTAGTGAAATAGCTCTTTCTTTTTTTTTTTTTCCCCCATTTATTTAACATGGATGAACCTGGAAACCATCATTCTCAGCAAACTGACAGGACAGCAGAAGATCAAACACCGCATGTTCTCACTCATAGGCGGGTGTTGAACAATGAGAACACATGGACACAGGGAGGGGAGCACTACACACTGGGGTCAGTTGGGGGGAAATAGGGGAGGGAAGGTGGGGGGTGGGAGGCTGGGGAGAGATAGCAGGGGGAGAAATGCCTGATGTAGGTGATGGGGTAGAAGGCAGCAAATCACACTGCCAAGTGTGTTCCTATGCAACAATTCTGCATGTTCTTCACATATACCCCAAAACCTAAAATGCAATAAAATAAATAAATGGGGGGGAAAAAAAAAGAAAGAGCTAATTCTTATCTTAATAATTACGTTGACTTGAACAGGTGAGGATATGATCTCATTTCTTTCTAAAAATCTAGTGTAGTGGCAGAGATATTGTCTCCAGTATAGGACAAACGGAATTGATGCATAAAGGAGCTACCAAACTCAGTAGGACCTTAATTAGTGAACACTATCTGGTCTCAGTTATACACACTAATGTACACAACTTTATGAAGACAGAAACATCTTCCAGATACAAACACATACTTGATCAGGATTATTTGAGATTACATTGTATGGAAAAAGTATCTAAGAAAATATTCATTGTTTTATTATTGTTTTTTTTCTTTAGATCGCCCAGATAGGTAATATTTCTTTTCTTTTCTTTTTTTCTTTAGTTTTTTAATACTTTAAGTTCTGGGGTACATGTGCAGATCACACACGTTTGTTACATAGGTATACATGTGCCATGGTGGTTTGCTGCATCTAGCCCCCCATCATCTACATTAGATATTTCTCCTAATGATATCCCTCGTATAATTGTATATATATATATTTTAATCAATGCATCTATGTAAGCACCCATGAGTGATTCTTTGAGTAGCTCTGTGTGTGTGTGTAAAACCCATTTACTTTGGAATTAGTTGAACAGTTCAAGTCTGCTGAGAGTTGAAAACATTAAAAACAAAACTGGTGACACTGATTCTTTTTTTTTCCTGTACTCCCACATTTATTGTAGCACTATTCTTTTCTTTTTTTTTTTTTTTAATTATACTTTAAGTTCTTGGGTACATGTGCAGATTGTGCAGGTTTGTTACATTGGTATACACATGGTGGTTTGCTGCATCCATCCCCCTGTCGTTTACATTAGGTGTTTCTCCTAATGTTGTCCCTTCCCAATCCCTTCTACCCCCTGCTATCCCTCACCTAGCCCCCACCAGCCCCAGTGTGTGATGTTCCCCTCATTGTGTCCATGTGTTCTCATTGTTCAACACCTACTTATGAGTGAGAACATGTGGTGTTTGGTTTTCTGTTCTGTGTCCATTTGCTGAGAATGATGGTTTCCAGGTTCATCCATGTCCCTGCAAAGGACATGAACTCATTGTTTTTTATGGTTGCATAGTACTCCATGGTACATATGAACCACATATTCTTTATCCAGCCTATCATTGATCAGAGACTACTACAAACACCTCTATGCACATAAACCAGTAAATCTAGAAGAAACAGATACATTCCTGGACACTTACACCCTCCCAAGACTAAACCAGGAAGAAGTGGAATCCCTGAATAGACCAATAACAAGGTCTAAAGTTGTGGCAGCAATTAATAGCCTATGAACCAAAAAAGTCCAGAACCATAAGGGTTCACAGCTGAATGTTATCAGAGGTACAGCGAGGAGTTGGTACCATTCCTTCTGAAACTATTCCAAACAATACAAAAAGCAGGAATGCTCCTTAACTCGTTTTATTGGACCATCATCATCCTGACACCCAAACCTGGCAGAGACACAACTAAAAAGAAAATTTCAGGCCAATATCCATGATGAACATTGATGCGAAAATCCTCAATAAGATACTGGCAAACAGAATCCAACAGCACATCCAAAAGCTTATCCATCAATATCAAGTTGGCTTCATCCTGGGGATGCAAGGCTTGTTCAACATACACAAATCTACAAACACAATCCATCACATAAACAGGACCAAAGACAAAAAACCACATGATTATTGCAATAGAGGTGGAGAAGGCCTTTGACAAAATGCAACAGCCCTTTATGCTAAAAACTCTCAGTAAACTAGTTATCAATGGAACTTATCTCAAAATAATAAGAGCTATTTATGACAAACCCACAGACAATATAATAATGAATGGGCAAAAACTGAAGCATTCCCTTTGAAAACTGTCACAAGAGAAGGATACCCTCTCTCACCACTCCTATTCAACATAGTATTGGAAGTTCTGACCAGGGCAATCAACCAAGAAAAAGGAATAAAGGGTATTCAGTTAGGAAAAGAGGAAGTCAAATTGTCTCTATTTGCAGATGACATGATTGTATAATTAGAAGACCCCATCATCTCAGCTCAAAATCTCAAGCTGATAAGCAACTTCAGCAAAGTCTCAGGATACAAAATCAATTTGCAAAAATCACAGGCATTCCTATACACCAATAACAGTGATAATTCTATTTCTTATGCCATAGTTGAATATCTCAAGACCCACATAGAAAATGAAAACGAAAATGAATTAGGATTCCAGGTTAAAACTCTGCCTCTATCACTGATACCTTTAGTCCCTCTATTATTAGTCCTCCATAAGAGAAAAAGAATGATGCTAATTAGAAGTGTTTAAAAAGAAGTCCTTTCACTTCTCTAATAATCTATTCTATTCCCCAATATTTTAGATATTCCCTGGCCTGATTCCAAGTTGAATTTTTTTAAGGTAATAACTCCAGAGACTTACTCTGTTATCAATAACCTCCCTGGTCTGGGAGCATTTTAAAATATGCTAAAAACAGAGACATGAATAAATAATTCACAAAGAAGAAAAAAAAACATTATTTAGAACATGAAAAAACATTCTCAACCTAAAGTACAAATTAAACTACACTGAGATACGATTTTTTACCCATCAGGCAGGCAAAGATTAAAAAGTTTGGTAATACATCTTGTTATATCCCCAGAAGACTATGGGGATTGTAAATTTATCAAACTTTGTAATTGGTCAAGACATACATAAATTAAATGTCATAAATATTTGACTCAACAATTCAACTTTCAGGAATTTATTTCTAAACTATTTTATTTATAGTAAATATATTATCATATTAAATATATACAAATATATTCACATACGTGTTGAGAGACTGAATATACAAATGGGCAATGGTTGGAGCACATATAAAAGTGCAGCTCTGACTTACAAGTTGCAGTAACCTGCCCAGGCAATTACCCTCCTCATCTATAATAAATAACATGTTATAAGTCAGACTTGCAACAAGCCAGATTGCTATCTCTAGTAACAATCCAGGAAGGTAAACAATAACTCTATAGCAATCAGCCCAAAAGGGCCAGTTACTGATTAATAACGGACCGTTTCTCTATTTTTCAGTCCCTGCTGCCAACTTAGGATTAACCAAAGAAAGCTATATATGTACTCCTAACCAATCCCATAGGATGTCCTACTTCTAATTAGCCCATCTGTAGCATTCCCAGGCCAACAGCCTTCAGTCAGCCTTTATACCTAAAGCCTTCACTTTTCTCTACTGTAAAGCTTCCTTTTTCCTCTGCCAGCCTTTGATATTCTGCCAAACCAAGTGACAGCAGCTGATTCCTTACTAGAGCAAGCTTTGAATACATAGCTTTTGCTTTTCTCATTTGGTTGATCTTCATTTCCACAGTGTACAAAGATGTATGTGAAAAAATATTTATTACAGCATTGCTTAATGGAGTAAACGACTGAAGACAACTCAAATGTTCATCAATAGGAGACTGGTAAAATAATTTATGGCCCATGCATAGACTACTGTGCAAGAAGAGAAAGGTAGATAAATGTGTGTACACAGACCCATTACCAAGATACATCATTAGAATAAAACCCACAGATTTAAAAAAAAAAGGGTGCAAAGCAGTGTGTGTAGTATACAACCATAGATAACTACATATCTCTAAATTGGTACAAATGGTTATTCAGAGAGACAAAGTGGAAAACTAAGAAATCAAAATAGAGTGCAAAATTACCATGCACCTATATCATTTGTTTCTTTTAACTTTGGTATTATCTGTACAATTATCTATTTAAGCATAAATACAATCTATTAACTTTTAAAAAAATCTAAGTTTGCAACATTTGCAATAATAGGAGAGCAGCCATCTCCCCATTAAGATATCCAAATGATATATAATTTTCAGGCTTAAAAATATGGCAACATATTACAAAGGTAATTTTAACGCCAATGTTTTGAGTAGGGAAACCAAGCTAATCAAATACCGCACATCTTCCCATTCCTCCACTATCAGGAATGCTGCCCTTGCAACAGAGTAGTTACAGTTGGAACTGTGGGTGACAAGGAAGATATTGCCCCCTAACTCTTGTGGTCACTGAGGAGTCACAGGCAGAAACAGCTGGTATTCTTAATTTTTGTTACTCTTTCAGAAGAGTTCCATAGCCTCATGGAACTCTGTTGTTCAGTAACAACCCCATTATTATGAGAACTTTGTTGCTCTGCCAGCCTTTTCTTTTTTCTTCTTCAGGAAAGGCCAGATACCAGCATCACGATTACTGGGGCAAGGAAGGACTAGGGAGGGTATTAAAAGTGCAGATCCCTGCCCTGAGTCAGGTTTAACAAGCATCCGGGAACATTTTTGCACCTAGTGAAGAAGGTAACTCCACCCGACATCCCACTCCAGATTAAATTATCTAGTGATATTCCTTTCTAAGGAATAGGCTCCGCTGAGGACAGGCCAGACCTTAAGCTGAATGTTTTTTTCACTTGGCCATAGACTCAGTAGCGCCCCCTGGTGACTCTATGGTTGTGAGTGGCATTCAGCACTCGGTGGGTGGTGAAGTGAAGGATTGACTCCTTGGACTCTTGACAGCAGAGCTGGGTTATCGCACAGTCAGCAAAATGGGCCAGAGATCCCACGGCTTTCAGTAAATTTCAAGAAGTCAGAAACAGAGTGACTATATTAAGACAATAGCATGGTCTCTCTGTTTCCATCTGATAATTTTGATTTTATGCCCCCATACCAGAAAGCAGGCTCTGCTGTAAATACATTTGGTTCTGTTTTGTTGACTGACATTGCTGAAACACCAAAATGGTGTCTTCCACGCAGTGGATGCTCAATACAAATTAGACAATTCAGAATCACCAGTGTCTCACACTCAAGGTTAGGAAGCTGGACTTAGCTTCAATTAGCTACTCAGTCAAATCCAGTTCTCTAATTCTGCCCCCAGTGCTATCCAACTTTAGTATCTTCTGCTTGGACAAAGTGATGTGAACTATTGGCAAAGTCTGGAATAATAATTTCCACACATGATAAAATGGATTTAAAGCAAAAGATATGTATTCTCTGACTAAAATACTGCTTAGAAAAAGTAACTCATGAAATATATATCCCTACTAACGAGAAGAGTTAATAAATATAATTTTGAAATAACACTGTTGTAAGTCAAGAGGTTTATTAAAAGGAATTCAAAATGTTTAGGATGCATGCTGTTATCCAGAAAACATTAAAGATGTCTCTTTTACTTTCCCTGAGTAACTGATGACTTTATCTTTTCTAAATACTGCAGATTTTTTTTAAAAAACTAAAAGCCAATAAAAATAATCGTTTTTTTAAAAATAAATCCACTGTTTTCTACTTCAATTCTTGTCTAAAAGATTAAATCATTGGCATAATGTCTTAATATTCAAGTATTTATCTTAACAGAATCTGCTTCACAAAAAAGCAGCAGATTATGTTCAATCATCTCTGGAACATCAGAAGTCTCTATTTCTCAGATTCCTAGTTATTTATTCAGCTGAAATGCAGAGATTTTGTCATTGCAAAGGAGAAACTTCTCATTGAGGACAAAATGAATGCATGAGGGAGAGGGGATGTTTCTTGTAATTAAAATAACCACCAAGGCTGGGCACAGTAGCTCACACCTGTAATTCCAGCACTTTGGGAGGTGGAGATGGGTGGATCACCTGAGGTCAGGAGTTCAAGACCAGCCTGGCCAACATGGTAAAACCCCATCTCCACTAAAAATGCAAAAATTAGCTGGGTGTGGTGGCAGGCGCCTGTAATCCCAGCTACTTGGGAGGCTGAGGTAAGAGAATTGCTTGAACTCCGGAGACAGAGGTTGTAGTGAGCCAGGATTGGGCCACTGCACTCCAGCTTGAGCAACAGAGTGAGACTCTGTCTAAAAAAATTTTTTTAATAATAAAAATAAAATAACTACCAAGTATTAAGTATTCATTCCATGCCAGGTACTTTAAATATATTACATCTAAATCTGAATAGCCCCCAGGCAAATGATACCATCTTTACTTTTTAGACGACGGAATGAGATTAAATGAATTTCCAAACGCCACATGGCTGAGAAATAAGGGAGCTGGCATCGGAAGCACATCTATGATACTGTATGGCACAGTCTCATTTCATGCTGCCCTTGCACATTTTTAGAGATTGTAGAAGTTAAGAAATTACTCTATAAACAAAAATTCACTTAACAAATAGGAACACCCATGATTTAACAAAAAAAATGAACAGAACTTACCACCATGTGTCAGAAATAAATGGCTCCTAAGCACAAAATGCCAAGAAGATCTGAATCTGAATTTGATTGATGGTCAGAGCTGAACCATCAGAACCAAGTAGCCAAAGCATCTTAGGCAGTCTGGGCTGCTATAACAAAATACCATAGACCAGGTAGCTTATAAACAACAAAAATTTATTTCTCACAGTTCTGGAGGCTAGAAGTCTGAGATCAGGGTGCCTCCATGGTCAGGTTATGGTGAGGGTCCTCTTCTGGGCTGCAGACAGCTAACTTCTCACTATGTCCTCACATGGTGAAAAGGGGAAGGCAGCTGTCTGGGGCCTCTTTTATAAGGACAGTACACATTTTTTTCAGTCTCTATCAATTATAATTATTTAGGAAAAAATAGAATGACATTTTTCTTTGTTTAATACCAGTTCCTTATAATGCAAATTAATTATGTAGCCATAATTAACAGAGAACTAAAAACTAACTTAAATGAAACAGTTTTTTATTTGGAGGTAACCAGACAAACAACTACAATGCTCTGCCTTCATGACCTGATCATCTCCCAAAGGCCCTACTTCCTAATGCCATCACATTACTGATTAGGTTTCGACATATGAATTTTGGGGGACTCAAAGGTTTGAAAATAGCACTAAGCAAACCTATGTCTCATTATCTGTGCCATGATGTGATACTATTAGAATATCAACAGAGCATATCTGTGAAATGCTAAAACGCTTAATTGGTCAACACAAAATATTGCTGGACAGATTCAAATGAGGAGTAAACCATGATTATAAAAGAGAAGGAAATGCTTTTATCATTAGTTATACTTGAAAACTAGAAAACAACATGTGGATGTTTAAAAAAAAAAAAAAAAGAGCAAAAATTTCAAAACAAATAGAAAATGAGGACTAAATGCCAGAGAAAATATCTGCTTATTCAACCAGACTTAAAATATTAACATCATCGCCCAAGAAAATGTTGATCCCATTGACATTTTAATAGAACTTTAACATATCCATTGAATAAATTGTCTGGTCCAGTTCTCCGCCACAATCCATGATCTTAAAGGCACACCCTAAATAAACATGGAGACTTGCACAGACATCTGTGATGGATATTTAAGTTACCAATGTGCAGATATGTTTCTGTCAGAAGTTTTTGGGTTCAAATAGTCATTTGTCTTATAATTAGCTCTCTCTTTTCAAAACCAATAATGGAGCTTTTCATGCCCAAACCTTTGTTACACTGACATTTATTGCTGCCCACAAATATGAGTTTTAGCCTAAGGAGAAGATGAATCCTTATTCCAGAGAAGTGTCCATATCTCATATCACCAGTGCTCACGTTCAGATGTTGAGTGGGGTCCAGAACAGGAGAAGGTGCTTCAACAGGTCCAGGCTGCTGTGTAAGCTGCTCTGCCACTTGGGCCATATGACCAATGGCCACTATACATTTTTTTCAGTCTCTATCAATGATTTGCGCAGAAAATAGAATGAAATTCTATTTTCATACAGATCCAATGGGGCTTGAGGTGTCAGTGGCAGATAGGGATGCTGTTTGGTGCCTTTGGCAGGCTCCTGTAGGTCAATCACAGCAGAGGCCTCTAGGATTATGGAGCAAGGCCCTGCCGTCTTCTGCAGATAATTACTCTCCTTCTGAGAAACAGCTCTTGTCCTGTTACTGGGTTTTGGTGGTAGCTGAACGTTTGACTATGGGTCATCATGTCACCATGCTACCTGAACTGCCTATCATGAACTGGGTGCTCTGTGACACATCTAGCCATAAAGTGGGTCATGCACAGCAGCATTCCATTGTCAAATGAAAGTGGTATATATGTGATCTGGCTCGAGCAGGTCCTGAAGGCACATGTAAGTTACATGAGAAAGTGGTTCAAATGCCCATGGTCTCCACTCCTGCCACCCTGCCTTCTCTCTCCCAGCCTGCACTGATGGCCTCATGGGGAGTTCCCTATGATTAGTTAACAGAGGAAGAGAAGACTAGGGCCTGGTTCACAGATAGTTCTGTACAGTAGGCAGGCACCACCAGAAAGTGGACAGCTGTAGCACTACAGCCCCTTTCCAGGACATCCCTAAAGTACAGCATTGAAGGAAAATCTACCAAGTGGGCAGAACTTTGAGCAGTGCACCTGGTTGTGCACTTTGGATGGAATAAGAAATGGCCAGCTGTGTGATTATGTACTGATTCCTGGACTGCAGCCAATAGTTTGGCTGGATAGTCAGAGACTTGGAAGAAGCATGACTGGAAAATTGGTGACAAAGAAATATGGGGAAGAGGTATGTGGATGGGCCTCTCTGAGTGATCAAAAAGTTGAAGATATTTGTATCCCATGTGAGTGTCTACCAACAGGTGACCTCAGTGGAGGAGGATTTTAATAATCAAGTGGATAGGATGACCCATTCTGTAGATACCACTCAGCCTCTTTCCCCAGCCACACCTGTCATCACCCAAAGGGCCCATGAACAAAGTGGCCATGGCAGGGATGGAGGTTATACACGGGCTCAGCAACATGGACTTCCTCTAGGAAAGGATGACCTGGCTACGGCCACTGCGGAGTGCCCAATTTGCCAGCAGCAGAGACCAATACTGAGCCCTCAATATGGTGCCATTCCTTGGGGTGATCAGCCAGCTACCTGCTGACAGGTTCCTTATATTGGACCTTTTCCATCATGAAAAGGGAAGAGGTTTGTCCTCACTGGAATGGACACTTACTTGAGATATGGGTTTGCCCATCCTGCACCCAATGCTTCTGCCAAGACTACCATGCATCGACTCACAGAATGACTTATCCACCATCATGGTATTCCACACAGCATTGCCTCTCAGGAAGGCACTCACTTTATGGCTAAAGAAGTGTGGCAGTGGGCTAATGCTCATGGAATTCGCTGGTCTTACCATTTTCCCATCATCTGGAAGCAGCTGGATTGATAAAATGGTGGAATGGCCTTTTGAAGTCACAATTAAAATGCCAACTAGGTGACAATGCTTTCAGGGCTGGGACAAAGTTCTTCAGAAGGCCATGTATGCTCTGAATCAGCTTCCAATACATAGTACTGTTTCTCCCATAAGCAGGATTCATGGGTCTAGGAATCAAGGGGTGGAAGTGGCACTCACTGTCACTCCTTGTGATCCACTGGCAAAATTTTTACTTCCCGTTCCCATGACATTACATTCTGCTGGCCTGGAAGTCTTAGTTCCAGAGGAAAAATGTTGCCACCAGGAGACATGGCAACAATTCCATTAAACTGGAAGTTAAGATGGCCACCTAGACACTTTGGGATCCTCCTACCTTTATGTCAACAGGCTAAGAGGGGAGTTACAGTGTTGGCTGGGGTGATTGACCCAGACTATTGAGATGAAATCAGTCTGCTACCCCAAAACGGAGGTAAAGAAGAGTACACATAGAATACAGGAGATCCACTAGGGCATCTCTTAGTACCACCATGACCTGCGAATCATGTCAATAGGAAACCACAACAGCCCAATTCAGGCAGTATTACAAACGGCTCAGACCTTTCAGGAATGAGGTTTTGGGTTACTCCACCAGGGGGAAAAAAATGCATGACCAGCTGAGGTGCTTGCTGAAGACAAAGGGAATACAGAATGGGTAGTAGAAGGTAGTCATCAATACCAGCTACAGCCACATGACCAGCTACAGAAATGAAGTCTGTAACTGTCATGAGTATTTCCTCCTTCTTCTGTTAAAAACATATGTGTGCATGTATACACTTGTACTAAGAAAATATCTTCATTTTATTTTCTTTTTCTTTATCATGTGACTTAAGATTTAGTAACTTCATATCAGCATTTAAGTATTGTTAACTTTGTGTAATAGCATTCGGATTGGGGGTTAGTGCGTTTCCAGTAGTACAAAGGATAGCTGTATTATGTTAGATGTAATTATGACCTCATTATTGTCTTTATTTGAAGATTATGTATCATCTCAGGAGGTGTGTATGGGTTCAAGTTGACAAGGGTAGACTTGTGATGGTTAATACTGAGTGTGAAACTTGACTGGATTGAGGATTAATACAAAGTATTAATTAATACAAAGTATTAATCCTGGGTGTGTCTGTGTGAGTGTTGCCAAAAAAGACTGACATTTGAGTCAGTGGGCTTGGGAAGGCAGAGTCACCCTTAATCTGATGGGCACAATCTAATTGGCTTCCAGCAAATATAAGCAGGCAGAAAAACATGAAAAATAGAGACAGACCTAGCTTCCCAGCCTACATCTTTCTCCTGTGCTGGATGCTTCCTGCCCTGGAACACTGGACTCCAAGTTCTTCAGTTTTGGGGCTTGGACTGGCTCTTCTTGCTCCTCAGCTTACAGGCAGCCTGTTGTGGAACCTTGTGATCATGTAAGCTAATACTTAATAAGCTTCCCTTTATGGATATATATCCTATTAGTTCTGTCCCTCTAAAAAAACGCTGACTAATGCAGATTTGTACCAAAGAACCAAAAAAATCCTACCACCTAGGTATCTGATTTCCAGGTGTTATAGGCAATGATTTGAACCTCAGGAGCCCTCCTTGCCTCAGACTTAGTCTCAGGGTCTGATGTGAATGACAAGCAATATTTACATTAAAAGAATGTAAAGAAAGTAGTAAAATCTTATAACCCCATTTCATCACTTTATAGTTAAGTCCAAAAAAAAAGTGACTTGATGAAGATCCTTCTTTTCACTGTGCCTTTTTATGTCTCTCCTACTGGTGAGTATGTTTTATTTCTAACACATCATAAGTTGGAGCAGTTTCTGTCTTTCGTTTTAATCTTACTGTTCTACTCTACAAAAGAAATCCTACCCTTAGAAATGAACTAGAGCTTATTTATAGAACAACATACACTTAAGCTTAGTATCTCTCTGTTCTTACCCTCTTACTTTCAACTTAAGTTTGCATGATTAATAACTGCCTTCCGATGATTTACCAACAATTTATACTTAGGCTATGATTCTAAAATGATAGAGTATATAGACATTAATTTACAACTGATATAAAAATAATTATGAATATGTATATAAAAATCATTAGTCACAGTGTGATACTACTACACATGTGCAAGCATTAGAAGGCCTAAACAAAAAGACTGATAATACCAAGTGTTGACAAGGACATGGAGCAACTATAACTCTCATACATTTCTGGTAAGAGTGTAAATTAATATAAACCCTTTAGAAACCATTTGGTAATACTAATACCTAACATAAACATTTTTCGTAACTGAGCAATTTTTTTCTTGGGTACAAGTACTTGCAAAAGAAATGTGGACATATCCAACAACAGACATCTATTAGAATATTTATGGCAGCACTGTTCCCAAACAATAAAACTGGAAACAATCCAAATGCCTATTAACAATAGAACAGATAGACTGTAATATATTTGGACAAAAATCATACTTTCCTTAAAGTGGTGATATCAGTTACAAGTCATTGGGATCCAAATAATTGAAATACCAAGATTCAAATTGGCTTAAACAATAAAGAAATTTACTATTGCTCATAACTAGAAATCCATAGATAGGCTCAGCTCCATGGTAGATTGGAAGGACAGCTTAGTAATGTGATCAAGGATCCAGGTTCTTTCCAGCTTTTGTTTTGCTGTCTTCAGTAGTGGCCTCATTTTCATATTGGAAACAAGATGGTAGCCAGAGTTTTAGGCAATATATCCAGACATACCTAGGTCTAGAGGTAGAAGAAGGTGCTTTTACTTATTTTTCCTCATTAAGAGAAAAGATTTTTTCCTTAGGAGGACAAGAGCACACTTTGCCTCATATCTCACTGGCCATAAGTCAGTCACATACCTATTCTAAAGCACATAATTAGCAGAAGAAATGGGATGATGAAATTTGACTAAGTCTGATCTTCTAGAATGAAATGGAGTATTGATCTCCAGACAACTAACAGTAACAGTTCATATGAAGAGTACTTATTTGACCTCCAAATTCTGGATTCCCAGTTTCTGCTGAAAAATGGAAACAGGGCTATTCTCAAGCTTGCAACAAAATTACTGGACAAACAGTAAGTTTACAAACTTCTACCCATCCGAGTGCTGAGGTTGTCGGGCTATCAACTATTCAGAGTCCCGGGAAAAGCAGGTGTCCACAGCGAAAGGTAAATGCAAGCATTGACCCAAGTATCTCCCTCAAAATACCTATTAATTACAAAAAAAGAAAAAGTACCTTTACCATAGAGAAACCTGGCAGACATCACTTTGTACAAGTGAACAAAGATACTATCACTAGTGATAAATCAGTGTAATATCACGTGGCTCCTTATATGACACAGCAAAGCACGCACTTTACCCCTGTGGTATTCTCTCAAATCCATAACCTCAGTCTAACCCCGAGAAAACATCAGACAAATCAAAATTGTTGGACATTCTACAAAATACCGGAGTATTCTTCAAAGGAGTTAAGGTGATAGAAAACAAGGCAATAATGAGGAACAGTTGCAGATTAGAGGAGTCTAAGGAGACATGCCAACAAAATATAAGGTGGGATCCTAGATCAGATGCCAGAACAGCAAAAAAGAAAAATTAGTGGGAAAAATGATGATCAAATGTAGTTTGTGGTTTGGTTAGTAATATGCCAGTTTAATTGCTTCCTTTGATAACTGTACCTGGTTATGTTAGATGTTAACATGAGGAGAAGCTGGGTGCAGGGTATACGGGAACTCTGCACTAGGATTGCAACTCTTTTGTGAATTCACAATTAGTCTGATATGTAAAATGCATACAACTACTTCTGTTCTTATTTCAGAACTTAAAATCTTCAATAAATACTATTGAAGTTTCACATGTGTTCTCAGTTCTCTACAGCAGTGGTATTTGTGCCAACAAAATGTAGTGGCTGTCATTATGGTCCCTAGACACTAAACATAAAAACAAACAGAAAGTGCCCAAGTTTAGGGAGGCACAGACAGATACAGGCCAGTTAACAATAATTTAAATGTCATGAAGCCAAATAACTTTGCTTTTTTACTATTTCTTTCTTTCCTGTGTATCTTGTTTCAGGAGTAATTTCCTCAACTCTTCTAAAACTCATAAATCTTCTTCCATAATCCTTATAAATCGCTGATAAAGAAGCTCCTTTTTTGTTAACTCCATTATATGCTTTAAATAATAAGGACTATAGAGGATTTTACTAAGTAGCTTCATAGCTGCTAAACTGAGCTACAAGACCCCAAACAAATTTAATAGGTTCTTAACATGATACAAATACTTTGGCGATTTCTCAAGAGGAATAATAGCGACAAGGAAAGGAGATGATATTTGTGATTGAAATTAAAAACAACGCAAGGATCTGCAAAAGCAAAGGTTTAAGAAAAATGCTTTCTAGCTAACTATTGATTATCTGTTTTTCCCTGTTGAAAAATGCCAGCCATGGTGTTTATCCTTGTTCTGCTGTGGTTTACTGAAGGTACAGAGGAGGATGAGAGTTGATAATTTGCCTTTTTAATTAATAGTTCAGCAGATCATAAGTAGTCACCTCTGAAGCTACTAAATTGGACCGGGCACCTCCCAGAGATCCTATACTCTGAGATCCATGCAAGGATTCAGATTTCCTCATTCTACCTAAAGGATGAAGTGTGAAATGAGTGCTTGGTGACCAAGATGGGGTGGGGAAGAAAGAGAGTTTTATATGTGCTCGCCAAATGCCATTTCCACTTCATCCTGAGTGGACAGCCAGACATGGTTTCCAGTTTCCCTTGCAGTAGATGGAATCATGAAATTGAGTTTTGGACCTAACATATGGGAAGAAGTGATGCATGTCACTTGCGAAAATGGCACAAAAGTTCCATGCAATCCTCCACATTCTCTCTCTTCTGCCATTTTTTGGCTAAATGTTTATACCCAAGGCTCCCTTCCTTGTGCCAAGTTCAAAAGAAGGGAGCCCTTGTCTGCCTAGGTTACTGAGCCATGGCCCATCAATCACCACTTTCTCTCCAATCCATGATGAACACCGATGTGAGAAATGAATATGTATTGTTTTATGCCACTGACATTGTAGAGCTCCTTATTATAGCAGGTAGTCTTCCCTAACTAATACAGCATTCCTTATGACTTAGAAAACAGTAATATAGGAGATCCCTGGCTCATAACCTGCTAAGTGATATACTGTATGTTTTGTCTGGAAAGATCAAAACCAGGCAAGCATGCTTGAACGTCTTTCCAGGTACAATGTGCAATACTCCCTCTTATAACTTCTTTGCCTTTATGTTGTGTTGTCTAGGGTATGGTTTTATTGTATTTGAGATTTTTTGGTATGATTATATTTTCCCCCTGGGACAGTGCTAGTTTATGTCTTTTACCCCAGCATGATGATTAAATTAACGTTTCACTCTCAAAAGTTTGGAAGATAAATTATATGGTCACTCTAACTAAAAGCCACCTTATATCCTTCTTGGGAGTGAATGAGACATAAATAAGAAAATAAATAAAACAGATTGATCATAAAGGGTATTATAATTTATGAGTATTTGAAGTTGCATTTTCCTTATTATTTTTTAGATTGTCAAAATATGGTACTTGTAGTATACTGCACAATATGATTTCTTTACAAGCTTATAAATCACAATAATTAGGAAAAAATTAAATGATAAGCTCATATAATATAGAAATTCTTGCATGATTTAGAACAAGTATTTTGGTGTATATTACATATTATTACAATATTGAGTGCTGCATTTGATTATTAAATTATAATAATTATAGATTATTAGCCATAATCATTTTTCATAAAGAAAACAACAGAAACTTAGGATTCTCAAGAGAAATACAAATGAAAAAGTGATCTGGATCACATATTATACCTGGGTTGCTAAGAATTTAAGTTTGCATCAAAGCTATGCATAAAAATTAATTCCATTTGAATTTTTTCCATTAAAGAGAATTTCTAACTGATGCAAAATATTCTTCATTAGCAAACCACGGGTAATTCTTGATTTTCTACATCATTAATTGCAAATAGGCGTTTCTTCATACTCCTTAGAGATAGCTTTAAGAAATCACTTTAGTTTAGACCAGTTTTTCCAAAACAGGTTTTAAAAAAGAAACAACAAAAAGGAAGTTCTAATGACTACGATTAGCCTTAGGGTTAATTAGAAATTAACCTTAAAATTGCTTCCTTTAAACAACTACAGTAAAGAAACTTCTTTTTAGGAAAGGAGAATGTGGAAGTGGGGGAATGTGCTCTAGTAAAGATGGTATTACAAAAACATAAAAACGATCACGTGACATGGGAAGGACTCTGAATAGGTAAGTAGAAGATTCACCTTTCCTATATCTTCCACAATCATCCAAAACCTTGTGGTTTTGAAGATGGATCATATCTCTATTTTAATTCTGGCATGCAAATCTTATCGATTTTATTCAGGTCGCCACCTGAACCTATATTACTGAAATCTCCCTCACCTTCGCTTTAATTTATTATAAAAAATGTTGTTAACCTTTCATGAGAATTAATCACAAAAGATGCTGAAATTTTGTGTGATAGCCTGTACCTGCAAACCTATTTGAAACGTGCTCTACCACATTGAGTTTCTGTCTGAAATAGCTGATTTAAGCCCTTGATATAGTAGAGCTGGTACCCCATTCATTGTGTTATCATTTTACACAGTCTGTCTAAAAACCCCAAGAGAAGAATGCACTGTCTGTCCATGAAAAATAACCCATCATCTGTGGCTTATGGAAACAACGATAGAATTTTAAATACTTTGGAAAAGCCAGGCATAGCCATTTACATGATTTTTGCCAGCCTTCCTCTGGTTGAATGGCAACATTCAAGTATAATGAAGAAAGGAACACAATTAAATATGGAGCCTAATGAGGAATAGAAGACAGATTTTTGTCATTTCTTAAAAAAACAAAGCTTCTAAAATTTAAAATAATGAAGTAATATGGCTGCTAGAGGGAAGTAAGGGATGCATTATTAGACACAGCAGTAAATGTCAAATATAATATACTACAGCAATATTCTTCAGTTTGACTATGGCTCTTTTATTTCTTGTTCCCATGTATCTCCTGCTGTTAACTGTTCATCTCCCATCAATTTTATTCTCATCAGTAGTTGCCCTGGTCGGGCAGAAAGACTGTCTTGGTTTAATTAAATGCCCCCACTAATAAGAGGAAGCTAAGCAGACTTGGGCATGCCTAAAGCACCAGCTCTCACATTTGAGCAGGTAGTGACAAGCCCTGGGTTTACACTAAACCCTGGATTTTATATCTGCTTGAGTTGAAGACTCAGAAAACTATTCTCTCTAAAAATTTCTTTGAGTCTTGAGGCTTTCCCTAAAGAATGAAAATAATTTACACCGAGGTAATTATTATTGATTCTTGCTACATGGAACTCTATCATAATGACTTCAGATATATTAAGTACTCAATGATTTTCCCTTCAGTAAAACTGTGATTCAAATATTGCACTGTGAACCCTGCAAAGTGTTCAGCTAAATAAAGTTTCTTCAAACTAAAGTTTAGGCTTTGAAACATTCCAAGAAGTTATTGGTTGTTTTCAGGACAAGGGATAATAACGCAGGCACCTTTAATTCATCTTTACCAATTTTAGTCTGATAAGAGGAAGATGAACAAGGAGGAAAAAGAAAAACAGTAGTGTGTGATCTGATAACCTGGGGGGTTACAAGATACCTTCCACACGTGAGCAGGGATCCAAAGGACCAGGAAACACCATCATCGTTACCAGATAGGCATGAGTCTGCATACCCATATAGCATGAAAATGAGTCTAACTCCACATTTGTTTTGTGGAAATTGGGTGAACTAGTGAATGGCGGCAGAGTCTCAATAGTTCATGAGCAGCAGGAAACACAGAAGTATCAGTCCTGCATGGGACCACCCTGAGAGAAATCATCATGGTCCATTTGGCTGACTTCACTTGTTTGGAATGACAGGAGTCTAAATTGGAGACTAATTTATTTTAAATGTGACTAACCTTAATATTTTAAATGTGATTTCCTTTTTCCATTAGTTGTTATTCATTGCATATAAGTCATAAAATACAATTTTTTTCCTGTTTAAATATTTGGAAGTAAATGTATGTAATTTTTTCCCCTATAATTTTTTTTAATTTTAGCTTTTATTTGAGATAAAGAGGGTACATGTGCAATTTGTCACATGGGAATATTGCATACTGCTGAAGTTTGAAGTATAAATCCCATTACCCTGGTAGTGAGCACCGCACTCAACAGGTAGTTTTTAAACCCATCTCCCACCACCCTCTCATAGTCCACTGTCTCTGTTGTTCCCATATTTATGTCTATGTGTGTTCAATGCTTACCTCCCACTTACAAGTGAGAAAATGGGGTATGTAATTGCTCTCTGTTCCTGCATAAATTTGCTTAGGGTTATGGCCTCCAGCTCCATTCATGTTGCTGCAAAGGACATGATTTCATTCCTTTTATATGGCTGTATAGTATTCCATGGTGTATATGTACCACATTTTCTTTATCCAGGCTACCATTGCTGTGTACTCGGGTTGATTCCATGTCTTTGCTGGTGTAAATAACACAGCAATAAACATACGAGTGCATATGTCTTTTTGGTAGAATGATTTATTTCTTTTGGCTATATACCAAGTAATGGGATTGCTGGGTCAAATGGTAGCTCTGTTTTAAGTTCTTTGAGAAATCTCCAGACTGTTTCCCACAGTGGCTAAACTAATTTACATTCCCACCAACAATGTATAAACATTTCCTTTTCTCCATAGTCTCTCCACCATCTGTTTAATAATGGCCATTCTGACTGGCATAAGATGGTATCTCTTTGTGATTTTGATTCACATTTCTCTGGTGATTAGTGGTACTGAGCATTTTTTCATATGTCTGTTGACCACTTGTATGTCTTCTTTTGAGAAGTGTCTGTTCATGTCCTTTATCCATATTTTGATGGGGTTATTTGATTTTTGCTTCAGTTCCATACTGATTCTGGATATTAAACCTTTGTTTGATGCATAGTTTACGAGTACTGCATCTTCTCCCATTCTATAGGTTGTAGATGAATAAATGGAAAAACATGCCGTGATCATGGATTGAAAGAATCAAAATCAGAAAAAATAGCCAAACTGTCAAAAGCAATTTACAGATTCAATGCTATTCCTAACAAACTCCCAATGTCATTCGTCACATAATTAGTAAAAACTATTAAATAATTCAAATAAGACCAAAAAAAAAAGGGAGTAATTGTGAAGGGCAACAAACTTATTTGGTGTGAGTCCAGGACACTGAACTATGATCATATTTCAGAATTGCAGAAAAAAAAAAAAGAGCCTAAATAGCCAAAGCAATCCTAAGCAAAAAGAACAAAACTGGAGGCATCACACTACTTGACATCAAAAATATACATGCTGTAAAGCCACCATAACCAAAACAGCTTGGTACTGGTACAAAAACAGACACACAGGTCAGCAGAACAGAAGAGAAAATTCAGAGGCAAACCCACACACCTACAACCATCTGATCTTCAGCAAGGCCAACAAAAACAAACAATGGGGAAAGAAATCCCTAATCAACAAATGGTGCTGGGATAACTGTCTAGCTATATGCAAAAGACTGAAGCTAGACTGCTACCTTTTACCATATACAAATATTAACTCAAAATAAATCAAAAATTTAAATGCAAGACCTCAAACCATAAAAATGGAAGACAGACAACCTAGGAAACAGTCTTCTTAACATTGACTTTGGCAAATAATTTTTGGCTAAATCCTCAGAAGCAATTGCAACAAAAACAAAAATAGGCAAGCGGAACCTTATTAAACTAAAGAGCTTCTAGACAGCAAAGAAAACTACCAAAAATAATTTAAATTAACCCACATGTATCTACCCAAAAGCATCGATTATGTTTTCTTTGTCCGTATTCCCTACCAGTCCTTGGTCCTGTGCATACTAACAGATCTGTGTGCTAGGTGCTGTCCTAGGCACTGTCCATACTTGCTCATTTAGTCCCCACAATGACCCTGAGAGTGCTGTCCTCATTTTGAAGGGGAGAATGAGACTTAGGAAACTTAAGCAACTTACCCTAGGTGTCACGACAAATTAAAAGGTCCTGGAATCGAGTCCAGGTCCAACTCTGAACCCTGTACTCTTGGCCATTCTGTAACATGTTCCTTGTGTTACACCGAGCTGTAAATAAACTTGTATGTCCTGCTTTTATTTTTTCATCTTGGTGAATGTACTTCTAATCATTTTTATTGGCTGCCTGCAATTCACATGAAGAAATGTATCATAATGTAATCTTTCCCTATTTTGGGATACTTATGTATATCTCATTTCTCTGCTTCTGTAGCCAGCACTGCAATGCACATTTTTTTCTTTTTGCATAACTTGTTTTTCCTCTTCCTTCTATTGAATTAGTTCCTAAGGATTAAATCCTGAGAGTAGTATTATTTTGTCAAGGGATATAAACATAAAATCTTTAATTATTTTAAATACATTTACATACCTCATAGAGGTTTTAGTGGACTTTCAAGAAAGGGATAAGAATTACCATATTACATTGTTTTAGCACTTTTTATGAGTTCTTGCTACAAGCTTTACACTGAGCTAAATGCTAGATATACAGAATCATCAGAAGATCAGACTCCTGCCTCCCTGGTACTTACTTCAACTAAGGTAGAAAATTACATATTTATCATCTTCTCCATAAATCATATGATGTCAAAATTCTAACTGGATCCTTAAAACATCATTAGAAATAAGGATAAATTAGTGAGGTATTTGTATTGTTTTTCATAAAGGAAAATAGCATTTTTAGGCACTCAGTATAATTCTATATCCTACACATGGTAGTATGACCTTGGCCAGTTTACTTAATCTCTCAGTTTCTTCATCTGTGAAATGGATAAAAACGTATTGCAGGATTAAGTGGACAATACTTCTGGACATTTAGAATGCTGAAAGCACCTAATAAGTGCTCAATAATTGTTAGCTAATACAATGGTGTACTGGAACCAGCTCAGAAAGCCTTGTGATTGTTAAATTTTTAGGATTTTGCAAGAAGGTTATTAAACATAGGCATTACTAAATATTCCTCATGGTAGGAGAATTTCACTATAGACATTTGCAAACACTACTAATCAAAGATCTTTATTCAGAAAGCAATTGTTAAACATTCATCATCATATCACTGACTGTTATTATTCATGTATGTAGTTTTACCCTTCCTATGAAAAAAGTTGTTGCAGATGGTGATTAATATCCAAAAGTTAAGTGGGTAGCTAAAGAATGCACGGTTAGCAAGGTTTCTTTCGGCATTGCTGACCAATCAAGTGTATCAAGGTTGGGTTAGAAGCTTCTGGTTGCATATTCAATGTGTAGATACATCTTAATCCCACATGGACAATTCATTAGCAAATCAGGTTGAAGTAAAACTTAAGTGATTTGTTACTCTATTAAGAAATGCGATTGTGAAGGGAAAGAAAAGTGAAATTGGAGCTGGCTAATGCAGGTAGCATTCATGGTTTTGCCAGTAGACCAAGTCAGCTTCAATTCTGGCTCTGCCACTTACTATCTTAAAACTTTGGTCCATTTCACCTCCCTGGATCTTGGTTTTCTTACCTAATCAAAGAATAGAGACAATAACACCTAACTCACACACATTATGAGGATTACATAAGATTTCAAGTAACAAACATATAGTAGGCACTTATAACTCGGTCTTCCTTTCTCCCTTAAGATGGGAGAGCCTTAAGTGTATCTCCATGTTGAAAGAAGGAACCAGCGGAAATGAAAGAGAGCTTATTAATAGGACATGGTCTCAGAGGAATCTGGATGGGATGGTAGAAGTGGAAAGTAAACGGATTAGCTTTAGACAGAAAGAGGAGCAACACTTTCTCTGCAAAAAGGAAGAAGAAAGGCAAGATTTAAATAAAGACAAATTTACAGGTATTGAGTGGGAAGATCAAGAATTTCACACCTGGTAGTCTCTTTTTTCTCTTAGATAACAAAGAAGGTATTGTTCAAGAACCAAGAGCTGAAGAATACAGGTAGTCAGGAATATGGGAGACTGGGGAAGTCTCTGAAAGGGAAAGGGTGCTGAGAAGCCTGAGGACACAGCTTGGATGGGAGGACACATTTGTGAGGTGTCCCCTACTACTGGACCCAGCAGGGCTCTGGGCCAGTTGCAGGAGTGAAGACTGCATTCAGGTGAGCTGGCCTGGGTCAGCATTGGTAGGACAGGGCAGTAGAAAGGTGAGGCAGAAGAGGGGGCTGCTTTAAGAGGTAATCAAGGAAGTCACAGGCATGAGAGGGAAAAGCTGGGAAGTTAAGAGCTGATTTAAAGATTTGAAAAAATGGGAACAAGAGATCCCTATGAGCTCCATCAGCAGCAGGGAGGGATCAGGGTTTGAGAGAGACACAAGGGTGTGTTTGGGCTTTTGTCAGAAGCTGAGAACAGAGGCAGGGATTTCTGGGGTCAAAGTCTGGGTGGTAACAAAGGTTTTGGTCAAACCCAATGTTATTTAATGCCAAGTCCTCTAAGGCAGGAAGTGATGTGGCTAAATGAG
Source organism: Cebus imitator (assembly GCF_001604975.1). Lineage (NCBI taxonomy): Eukaryota > Metazoa > Chordata > Mammalia > Primates > Cebidae > Cebus > Cebus imitator. The sequence continues at coordinate 728,470 of NW_016107585.1, forward strand.
AATTGAGGATATAGGTAAGACACAGACCAATATTCCCAGGTGGCAAAGATATATCTGAAGGAATTGCAAAGAAGAAAACAGATCCAAACAGTCAAAGTAATTACAAATGCCAGCAAGACAAGTAAATGCTTCTCCAAGGAAACACCTTTTGCTTCTTTAAAGGAGACAACACACACTTGGATATGTTAGCATGAGTATGTTTATGTGAAAAGTGAATCTTGTTGCTTCATAGCTACATGGAAGCAAAGAAAAGACAATACATAAGACCCATATGAGAGCTAGATTGTGGGAAAAAATATAAGCATGAATATGTCATTCTAGCTTCATTTATGGAAGGAAAACATTGGAAATACTAATGAAGTATAATTAAGGAAATTGTGGACTATACCCAGGATAGATACCCAACACTGATATTAACCTTCTAAAATGGTTTAATCATCCTTGGAGAGCTGTAAAGTTTTAAAACTCTTGTCCAAATTCTGAATCTTAAAACCACAGATAATGTATTCACTGGTTGTTAAAACGATGATTATAAAGACTATGCAATAACACAGAAGATACTTATGGTAATAAATTAAGTAAAAAACAAATGCAGCACTCAGATCTATAAGTACACTATGATTTTAGGTGCGAAAGAAACAAACATATGGTAGAAATCTAAAATTATAGTGTACTTTATGGAAGATTTTTCATTTTCCAGAATTTCTTATAATATGGCTATGTTATTTTTGAATTAAAAATTATTACTGTGCAATTTCAACTCCCTCCTACTGCTCAGGAATCCTCTTGTTGGACACCTGTGGTTATCCTAAAACACCTCATGAAAGGAGCTTGTAAACCTTCACACCTTTCCCCTAGCTCTCAATCCACCTCTCAGCAGGTGACCTTGTCTGTGACCCAAGAGGTTAAATCTCTACTAGGAAAGCTTTTCTTCCTTTCCGCTCTCTTTCCCCCTTCCTCCCTCCTTCCTTTCTTCCTTTCACTTCCTTCCTTCTCTGTCTCTTCCTTCCTTCCTTCTCTCTCTCTCATACATTCATTTGTCTCAGTATCCCCCTATTAGGGAAAAGGGCTCCATCTTTTTCCCTAAAATGTTACTCCTTTCTGCCTCTGGAAGAGGGTTCAGACCATTCTTCACTCCAGACCACTGCTTGGGTGATTTTTATAAATGATGCTTTCATCTCTTACTTTCTTACTTTTGCTCACTTTTTAAAGCCAAGATGTAGTCATTCAGCCCATCCATGATGTCTTCTCCAGTGCTCCTGTCTGTCTGTCTCTCCCCTTGGAGAACTTTCCATAAAGTGCTGATCATAGTGTGTGCTCTAAAGCCGAACTTTGAGTTTAAATTCTGATGTCTTCACTAAGTTATTTACCCTTGCTGTGTCTGTTTGCTCATCTTTAAAATCTAGATAATAGTATAAAACTTACCTCATAAGCACTCAATAAATGCAAGCTTTTATTATTTGTGCTCCTTGATTGTTAGAGTGTTCAACATGTGTTCCTAGCCATAATGAAAGTGTTTGTACATAATTTCAGTCTTATTTGGTTTTCTCTTTGTATGGTAACCACCTGTCTCAGTTTGCCCAGGACTGAGGGATTTTCCAGGATGTGAGATTTTCAGTACCAAATCTGGAGCAGCCTCAAGCAAGTTGGGATGATCACTCTACGTTCCCACCTGAGACAATGTTTTAATTGTAGCAGGTGCTTAAGGATTTTTTAACCAGTTTGAATATAAATTTCAGGCAACATCATGCACACAAATATTTTCTGCATAAACATGAATCTACAAACCTACTTTCACAGTGGGATAACTTCAAAAATAGTGAATTCTCTTTTCCAGTGTTGATATGGCAACTGACATATTTAAATACATCCTCTTTTGGACAGATAACATACCCTGGCATTAAAGGCAGGTTTTCCTTTTCTCATTTTACAGCACTGATACTAACTTTCTATAATGGTTTAATCATCCATTAAGGGAGATGTAAACTTTTAAAAACTATTGTCCAAATTCTGAATCCTAAATTCCCAGGTACTATATTAACTTCCCAAGTTTCTTCTACCTTTAGAAAACTACTAGATTTCAATGAATTATCTCTGCAAGTTGAAACAAAGTCATTTGCTAATTGCTGGGGATTGAGAATTCCTCATCTCAGATAAAGCCTAGCCAATAGAACATGGGGTTGAAGCAACTTGTCATCTTAACATCACAGGCCTAATTCTCCTCACTACCCCTAGCAACCAATATGCAAGCATAGCAACAGCAGCTGGTGCACCGGAACAGCATTGTTTAAAATAAACACTCTTCCCAGTTGGCATTTGCAAGTCATCACTTTTTTTCCATCGTTTAAAATATAAGTGTGAACATATCTTAAGAAAATGTAAAACAAATGAAAATGAAAACTACTTGGAAAGGTATACAAGAGAAGAAGAATGAGAAAATACTAAGTAAGGATTTATGCTTTGCCCTTTACCATCACCAGAAATTTCAGTCTCAGATATACTGGAAGTTATTCCTTAAGGGTTCCTGTATTAGTCTGTTCTCATACTGCTATAAAAACATACCCAGGACTGGGACATTTATAAAGAAAAGAGGCTTAATTGACACATAGTTTCACATGGCTGGGGAGGCCTCAGGAAACTTACAAGCATGGTGGAAGGCAAAGGGGAAGCAAGGCACATCTTATATGGCAAGAGAAGAGAGACTGAAGGGGGGAGTGCTACGCTTTTTGTTTTTTGTTTTTTGTTTTTTTGATATGGAGTCTTGCTCTGTCAACCAGGTACAATGGCATGATCTTGACTCACTGCAACCTCCACCACCTGGGTTCAAGCAATTCTTCTGCCTCGGCCTCCTAAGTAGCTGGGATTACAAGTGCCACACTTTTAAACCATCAGATCTCATGAGAACTCACTCACTATCACGAGAACAGCAAGAGGGAAATCCACCCCCATAATCTAATCACCTCCCACGAGGCCCCTCTTCTGATATGTGGGGATTACGATTCAACATGAGATTTGGGCAGGGACACAGAGCCAAATCATTTCAGTCCCAAAAGTGAGAATTCTATGACCTCCTAAAAAAACTCATCCCATTTAGTTTCACTCCTCAAGTGTTTGAAGAGTGCCCACCATGTGCCAGGAGCCGTAGGGTGAAAAGATAGAAGAAAAGAAGTCATAAGTACATAAATAACTACAAAAATAGAGAGGAGCAATGTGGAGTAACTGTTAGGAGCATGGTCTCTGGAGCCAGACTAACCAGGTTTGATCTATGACTTACCCACTTACTAGTGGTGTGACTCTGTAAGTCAGTTAGCCTTTCTGTTTTTAATTTCCTCACTGCAAAATGGGGGGTAACAGTGACACTTACTTCCAAAAGTTGATGTAGGCTTAAATGTGTTAATTATGTAAAGTGCTTAGAATAGGGTCTGACACATAGGAAGTGCCATATATACATATGTATTATGTACTATTAATTTTAGTAGTACTACATATTAGTACATTACATAATTAGTAAATTATTAGTACATATTACCATGTATCATTAATTTTAAGATAGAATGTGACAGATGGCATAAGGCAGGTTAAGAAAACATGTAATGGATATTTAGAAACAGCATATCTCACAAAATCTGGAAAAACTAAGGAGGAGATGATTTGGGTTTTCCATTGAGTATGATAAGAACAATGAGAAGTGTAAGCAAAGTAACTTTACAGAGGGGGAGAGGAGGAATTATGGCTTGGGAAAGAAGAAGGCAGAGGAGGAGAAGGGAGCAGGAAGGGAGCCATGGGCTTCATCAGGTAAAGTGGCTCCACACTGACTCTTTCAGAATAAGCAGAGCTTTGCAAGGCCTGAAGATGAAAATAGGCCATTGCAGTCAGTGCAAAAGCTCTGAATTTTAATGTAACTCCACATGTTCAGAAAATGTTAAGAGTCAGTTTCATCCAAATGTTAATTGCAGGGAGTTGTGGGTTAAGTGAAGCGGGTACAGGAGAGGGGCAAAAAGGGAGCTGGAAAAATTAACCAACACCATGCTAAGAAACTGGGCTTTATTATGTAGGCTGGTGCTTTTTGAATGTAGCAGGCAATCTCCTTGAAGTCTCTGCCTTAGAACATATTAAAATGTTGGTTAAAAATGCAGATTTCTGCTTGAGAACAGGAATTACAGATGAGTCTTGGCAACATAGAGAGACCTCATCTCTACAAAAAGAAGTCTTTTAAAAAATTAGCTGGGTGTGGTGGTACTTGTCTATAGTCCCAGCTACTTGGTAGACAGGAGGATTCCTTGAGTCCACGAGTTTGAGGCATGGCTATGATCATGCCACTGCACTCCAGCAGGTGATGGAGTGGGACCCTATCTAAAATAAATAAATAAATAAAGCAGATTTCCCAGGGGGCCAGAATATTGAGATGAAAGTGAGAGGGCTACAGAAAAAGAAGGCAAAAGGAGGTACCTCAGGGAAAGAGAACACTCCACAGTCACCTTCTGAGGCCCCCGCCTCTAACCTCTACCTCCCCAAGGTCTTGCTTGACTATGTAATAGGAGGCAATGACATAGCCAGACAGGACACTTTATACCCTCCTACTGTCCCCCATGAGTTGGCAATTATCACTGGAATGCCTAAGTGAATGTTTGAAACTTCCTTGAGGTCCAACGTGTGGGCCCTCATTCCCCAACATGGTAGACAAGGCTACATCAGGGAAGGAAGAAGCCTGTGGCCATTTGTGGGCATCAGAAACACATTTCGGAAGATCAGGAGTGTCCTACAGACAGTGGGGGATCACTGTGAGGACCTTGCTCCACACCAGAGCAATCCAGCCAGACAGCCAGAAAGGGATTCCACCATGCAGGTTACAGGTTTTATGAAAAATAATGTTGTATAAAAAATGATGCAGTGGCAACAGAAGCCCTAATAAAGATGCTGAAAATATAAGCTGTAGAACCAGGGAAATGAGGAACACATACTTTTCTATACATTCTGGCAACAAGTTTAAACAACCTTTCTTTTTGGTACAGTAAATGCCTACATGCAGACATGAGCTGTCACCATGGTTTTATGGGTGTCCCTTCAATTTCTATCCTTTTGCCTTGATTTTTTTTAATTCAAGGAACCATCTGTATCCTTTTCTTAATTTGATAGAACAGAGGCTGGGTCTGTTGTAAATTCCATCACTCAAACCAGCACCTGTCTAGGCTTCCTATCCACATTCACATGGCTAAGAGGATACAGTCCCTGTTGAAGCTCAGACTGTTAGAAATAAAGGGCACTTGAATGACCAGAACATAAGGGGTGTATCTTCCTGTGCAGACTAATTTGACATTTTTGAGAGAGCAAAGTACACACACCCATACACTCAGTCAGCCAAATAATCTTGTTTGTAAAATCAATAAAGAATTCAGTAAACCATATGTTGTAAAATTAAGTAATGATTTCATGCTCTTTCTCTTAGAAGGCTTGGAAAGTTTCTAACTCATTATAAAGCTTTGAGAATGTGTATTATGAGATGGTAAATCCTAGAACTTTCAACACCAAGTTTTTTGTTGAAGATGCTCACACACTGAATGTGTGAAGGAAAAGGAGAGGCTTTACAGAGATGCAAGAGGGCTGTAGTAGGTGAACTGGGGCCAAATACAAAAAACTCTCCAAAATGAACTTTCACCAAACACCCATCTAGCTGAATTCCAGAAAAGATGTGGCATGGGCTAACAATGTTTATTTTAAAAAAAATGAAATTCTGTTTATTTTCTGTGGCTTCAGTCCCCTTTACCCTTTCTGATGCTTGCCTTTCACTGATATTGCTCCTTTACAAACATTTCTACATTGCTCTTCATGGAGGCTTCTGTAGCACTTTGCTTTGGGTGTGAAGTGTTTGAATGGCTTCTGGTGCAGATCTGATCCACAAAACTAGAACTGAGAGCTCTGCAGGCAATACAAGAATGTCCTTTTATATTAATCAACATCTCATGTAAAGGGCCCTTAATAAATGCTCCAAACATAAGCTATCAGGTGCTGAATTATGTGTAGTACTATAAAGATGCTGGGGAGCCCATAGGTGACACATATGACTTGCTGCAAGAAATTTCACAACAATTAATAACAACTCTAGGTCTATGTGGGTGATTTGTGATAAAAGGCACCTATGGCAAAAAGCAAGAGAATTGTAGGAAGTAGTTTGGGAAGTAGTAAGGTGAGCAAAGGCAAGAATCTTCTGGACAGCAGGAATATAAATTGAGGGAAGAAAAATACTCCAAATTTTCCAGTCATTGAGGAAGTACCTATAGCACTAATTAAGAATCAGCTATGTGAGCTGTAGAGTGGTGTTTTCTGTATTTGTTCTTCCATTCAATAAATATATACTGGGGGTGGCCATGTGCCAGGCACTCTCTGGACACTGAGGATATATCAGTGAACAAACAGAGAAAAGTCCCTGCCCAATTAGAGCTTGCTTACATTCTAGTGAGCAGAAGACTGGGACTACACATATAGACAAATCTCTCACGATGTGTCAGATGAGGATGCATGCTCTGAGGACAAATACAGCTAGTTAAGACAAAGCTTGGTGGGTGGGATGGGGCTGCTGATTTACACAGGATGGTCAGAGAAAGTCTTTCTGACAGATGCCATTTGAGCAAAGCCTGGTGGAGTGAGAGGAAAAGGGTGCAGCTACAGGGGAAGATCATTTTAGGTACAGGGAAGCTGAAAGACCTCAGGGTGACCCTAAGTTGATTGGAACTTACAAATCCTGCCCTTTTCTAATTGAAAATATATTAGTGGCATCTGGAATATGGAAGAAAACTTGCAAAAGAAAACTGGACTTTGACAGTGGTGTGTCTGCACATCTTTTTTTTTTAGCATTTTACTGTCACCATTGCTTAGGAAGGCAGTATAACACACTAGAAGAGCTAGGCCTTTGGCCTCCCACACTCTTGAGTCCAGATTCTGGTCCCAGCTCTATTGACGGTGGCAGGCTATGCAATGACTCAACCTCCCTGAAAAATGAGAATAGCAATACCTTTCTTAAAGTACCAAGTGCAACTGTTAGTGGAAATGTAAATTGGAACAGCCTTTATAGAAAACAGTGTGGAGATTCCTCAAAAATTAAAAATAGAACTATCATATGACCCATCAATTCCCCTTTTGGGTTTGTATTCAAAGCAAATGAAATCAGTTGTCAAAAAGGTATCTGTAGTCTCATGTTCACTGCAGCATGATTCGCAACAGCCACACTATGGACGCAACCTAAGAGTCCATCAGTGGTTAAAGAAAAGGTGATTATGTGCACACATACACACACACACACAATGGAGTATTACTTAGCCTTAAAAAAGGAAGTCATACCACTTACAACAACAATTGGTCAACCTGGAGAACGATTATGCTAAATGAAATAGGCCAGACACAGAAAGACAAATAAGGCATGATCTCATTCACACATAACATCTAAAAAAAAACCAAGCCCATAGAAGCAGAGAGTGGAATGACAGTTACCAGGGGCTAGAGAGTGAAGGAAACAGGGAGATGTTAGTCAAAGGATGTAAATATTTAGTTTGTAAGATAATAAATTATAGGAATCTAACGTGCAGTGTAGTAACTATGGTTAATAATACTGTATTGTTAACTTGAAATTTGATGAGAGAGTAGATTTTTTTTTTTTTTTTTTTTTTTTTTTTTTTTTTTTTTTTTGAGATGGAGTTTCACTCTTGTTGCCTAGGCTGGAGCGCAACAGCACAATCTTGGCTCACTACAAGCTCTGCCTCCAGGGTTCAAGTGATTCTCCTGCCTCAGCCTCCCAAGTAGCTGGGATTACCGGCACACACCCCTATGCCCAGCTAATTTTTTGTATTTTTAGTAGAGACAAAGTTTCACCATTTTGGCCAGGCTTTTCTTGAACTCCTGACCTTAGGTGATCCTTCCACCTCAGCCTTCCAAAGTGCTGGGATTACAGGTGTGAGAAACTGTGCCCGGCCCAAGAGAGCAGATTTTAAGTGTCCTCATCTCACACACACATAAACACACAAAATGATAACTATGGGTGGTAATGTTAATTAACTCAACTATGGTAATTGATACACTATATATGTATATCAAATCACCATGTTGTACACCTTAAATATATGCAATTATTATTTGTCAATTAAACATTTTAAAATTAAAACATACTCCTTCTATAGATTCTGGGGTACTTGGCAAATTCAGAACAAATTCTGCTAAATGGAGAAAAGTCTTAATTCTATTTTTTATGTTCACATGTGAAATAATTTTGGCTCAAATGTTTTCACAAGTAAACACATTTTACTTCCAATAAAAAAAGCAGCAAGCATAATCCCTACCTCCTCAAATGTTGGTTGTTTTCCTCTTTCCTCCTCTCTCAGGAATGACATTATTAATTATTGGAAACTAAGGTTTGAGGCAATGAAATCTAACTGTGCATCCTAGTGCAAAAAATGAACATTGATCATCTTTGCAGTTTCTACCCGTTTCCTCTTTACATTTAATCTTCATTTTACTTAGTTTTCCCCTATCGTTGACACATATATGTACATTGTTAATTATATCTTAAGACTAAATACAAGTGAATTCAATTTTAAAAATGTATGGAATATCTATTATGTATAAATATCATGCAATAAATACAAAGGGCAACATCAACCACATCTGCCTTCAAGTTTACAGTCTAGAATGAAACATATAAGCATGTATGGTTCCAACGCAGGGCAGGGGCAACATGAACAGAGATCTACACAGTAAATGCCACAAGGGCTGGCAGGAGTTAAAGCACTATTTCTCAGAGGCTGAGAGGTGGGACCTGGAAGTGGGCCATGCTAAGGACTGTACAGGTGGATATGAAAGCAGGGATGAGAGAAGATGCTGCTGGAGGCAGAAGAAAAAAATGAAGGAGTCTGAGAAAGGATGTGAGGGAGGCAAGAGAGTAGAGAGTGCTGAGGATAATATTTTAAGATAGGCGAGCCTTATTAGCACTTTTTTTTTTTTTTTTTTTTTTTGAGACAGAATCTCGCTATCTTCCAGGCTGGAGTGCAGTGGCGTGATCTCAGGTCACTGTAACCTCTGTCTCCCAGGTTCAAGCAATTCTTCTGCCTCATCTTCCTGAGTAACTGGGACTACGGGCATGTGCCACCATACCCAGTATTTTTGTATTTTTAGTAGATACAGGGTTTTACCATATTGGCCAGGCTGATCTCAAACTCCTGATCTTGTGATCCACCTGCCTCAGCCTCCCAAAGTGCTGGGATTATTAAACGAGAAGAGCAATTCTGGGGAATGTTGTAAACTTCTTTATTGGACTCTTCTTTCATGTGAGGTTTGACCTTTATGTTGAATCATTTAGGCTAATATGCTGTAGGATACATGCCATTTCTAACTGCAAAGCCTGAATTTGGGTCAGCTGATAAAAGAACATTGTAATAAGGTAAAGACTCAGGAGAAAACTACCTTTCCCTTTCTGATAATGACCTGGTTCTGATCCACTCTAAGATGCTTATGAAGAGTATTCCTAATTCTTATGAGCCAGACACAGGTCTGAAACACCGATGGAGACTGAGTAGTTCAGGTGGCAAGTCTATTGCCAATCTAGTCCTTCAATGTAGTTTAGGACTCTAAAATCTACTTCGTCATTCTCTAAGACAAAAACGTGGCCTCTCTCATTTACTTTTTCCCATCTCTGAAAAAGTCCAATCTTGATCCTATATGGAGACTTTAAAATGTTTTGAAGGAGGGAATCTGAATAGCAGAAAAATAACTGTAAATACACTTGGCAGGATTTGAATAATTTTTCAACTTTCTGCAGCATATGCAGACAATAGCCAAATAAAATTATAAATCATGGTGTGCCACTGGAGAGTTTTGTTGAAAGAAAAATGACATCTCAAATTTCAGCCAAAAGATGGGCTATAAATAAATACCCATATATTCTCAAGTTACAATTTCCAAAGTTGTTTCACCATACAAAGGGGAGTATTTTTAAAGCTTGTGAGAGTTTGTTGAGAACCCCAAATCAACTTGATTATATTACGTTATATACTACAAATTTACTATTGATGCAGAGATGGAATCGCATAGACATTCTGCTACTATTAAATAGTGAGATGAAAGTAATCCACATTTTTTTTTATCCTGCTAAAACAAATATTTGTGAGTTTCAGAAGTAGGCCACTTGCCCTAGTACATGAAGCCATCATACTAGAATAGCAGTTCCCAAAGATCCAAATGAGCAACTAATCCAATCTTCTTATCATGTACATGTAGAAACTGAGTCCTAGAATGATTAAGTAACTTGTCGACGCTGTACAGCACAGGCGAACCATTCATGATGGACAGTCACATAGCACCTAAGACAGGGTACTCACAGAATACTGTCTTTGGACAGTACTTGGAAGCATTATCATCTTGCCCTGTAGTGTCTCGCCTGGATTTCTAAGCATGAATCTACCACTAATTTGTGGGCCTCTTGGTTCTTGGAAGTCCCCTATGTTACTTCAATTTTCTTCTAAAGAAGAAAGAAGTTCTGTGTGTTCTCTTTTTCCCTTCCCTTCCACCTCCCTCCGAGAGAGAGAATTATTTTTCACCCTATAACTATTGAGTTAAATTGGCTGAAAGACATCCCGAGAATAGGCTTTTAAGCTCCAGCAGCTAATTTGATATTAGGACAATAAACAGAGGAAAGGAAGTATAGAAGAAAGACTTATGCCTCCTATTTGTCTAATATTCCTTTTGCATTAACCACATGCTCTTTGCCTCATTTATAATTCTTCCAGACAGATTGCTAATCGGCATTGTTAACAGCAACCTATCAGAATCGCGGTGTAGCTTCAGACCACATATTAGAGCAGGTGCAGACCAGAGCAAGAAACAAAATTGTGACCTCCATACCACCTTCTCTCCTCTTTACCTCCTCCTTGCCTCCATAAAAACATTGATGCTCCTCAAGATGAATGAATGGAGCAAATTTGGTGGCCTGCATAAGTTCACAAATGCCTCCAGGACATTTTTCCTTGGTCTGATCAATCCTTTTTGAAAATAGGTGTTTTCCCTTCAGATTTGGTATCCATAGCTACATGGGAACACAACTGGGCAGATCTTGGGCCATTCTTACTATTAGAGGTCATAATGAATATTCAAAGAACTTCAAAGATAATGCTGGCATTTTGTTCTAGCACATCTGTTCCATCCATTTACCATAGGTAACATATGCAAATTTCAAAACAGCCAAATAAATTGAAAAAAATTGTTTTAATTATTGGTTATGTGACCCCGATGAAATGTTGCTTAAAAGCTATTATTTTTAATCTACACAAACTATTGCTGGTTATGTACATCATTATATGGTGCTGAGATGACCATCAGATGATATGGTCATTGTGAAGCTTCCCCTTATTGACAATCAACTCCAGAAAAAAAATACAAGGGGGTGGCTATAAACAGAATGAGAAGTCCAGAGCAAGAAAGACTAGTGCTTTTAGAATAGAAATCCTATATACATTCCATGATTCCCTAAAACAAAACCAAAAATATGATGCCAATATCCAGAAATCTTTGTATACTGTATGATGACATATTAAAAAGAAATTGAAAATAAAGCAGAACTGAAATATGTATGATGTAGTAGAAAAACCAAACACATATTAAAAATTACTTTAGTTGTTTAACTAACATGTACATTCCAGTAATTGCTACAAGCACTTAACAATTACTAACCTCTCAGTCCTCATGCTGAGTACTTTGGGTTCTTATGAGGAATGTGCTACCTTGAATGCTGAGTTCTACTTTCCGGGTTCCCCTCTTCTCCTAGATCTCAGCAAAGTAATTTCTCCCTTTCTTGATAGCATTTCATGCCCCTTTTAATGCCTTATAGTTCTATTATCTTTATATTACATAAATGGCTAACACAAAGAACACACTATCACTTATAATGAGAAATAAAGTATTTGTCTCATTTAACTAGCCAACTAACCAAGACACTGCTTCATCAAGCTATAAATTCAACATTCTATTTCTGAAAATTTTAAATATACAAATATAGAATGTTACAATGAGCCCTAATCTATCCATTACCCAGGTTTTAGCAATTAAGATTTTCCTATACTTTACATCTTTTTCTCTATCTTCCCTCCTCTCTTTCTACCTGTCTTTCTCCCGTCTCTTTTTCCTTCTCTTCATCAACTATTTTTAAAATACATGCCAGACATCAGGTTACTTTACTCCTAGAATTTCAGTATTTGTCTCTAAAATGACATGGAAGTTTTCTTCGATAATTATGGCCTAACTATATTGTCATCCATACAAGTAAGAAAAGTATTAATAATATTTTGACACCATCTAATACTCAAATTTTTATAATTGTTGCAGTTGGTCTGTTTGCATCAGAAGCCAAACAAGGCCCATAAATAGTATTTGGTTGTTACATCCTTTAAATCTCATTTAATGTAGAGTAGCTCCCTCTTCTTTTTTTTTTTTTTTTTTTTTTTTTTTGAGATGGAGTTTTGTTCTTGTTACCCAGGCTGGAGTACAATGGCGCAATCTCGGCTCACTGCAACCTCCGCCTCCTGGGTTCAGGCAATTCTCCTGCCTCAGCCTCCTGAGTCGCTGGGATTACAGGCACGCGCCACCATGCCTGGCTAATTTTTTGTATTTTTAGTAGAGACGGGGTTTCACCATGTTGACCAGGATGGTCTTGATCTCTTGACCTCGTGATCCACCCGCCTTGGCCTCCCACAGTGCTGGGATTACAGGCTTGAGCCACCGCGCCTGGCCCTCTTTTTTAAAAAAAAATAATTTTTTCATTCCATAAATGTATTGAAGAACCTGAGTCAGCTGCCTCACAGAATATCAATATCACATATTCAGTTTTTCAGTTGGCTTCTTCAAGTGGTCGTTTAACTTGTTCACCTGCCATATTTCCTATAGTGGAAGTTGGCCATAAAGACGTGATTAGATTTGGACTTTATTATATTTACAGGGATATATACTGTGGTGATGCTGTATACATTCAGCTGAATTACAGCAAGAATATACACTCTTGCTGACGCCAGGATTGATGCATAAGTGGTTTCAAGTGGTGACAACCTGATGCATCCTTGGTATAATTTCCCAACAACCTTTCATCTTGTGGCTTCACCCATTCATGACTGTCTTAGATCATGATCTATTATTTCATTAGGGTTGCAAAATTGTGATTTTCTAATTGTTTCACTTTTCCTATAGTTATTACTTGGAATTTTGTAAAGCAGAAATTTCTTTTATCAGCTAGGTTTATTTGGTTGCCCAAAATATAGTTCATGCCGGAGAAACATGTTTGATTTTCATATTAATCACATTTTTAGAGTAATGAGTGTTACTCTACTGACTGCAGTGATGTCCAATAATTTCTCTTTTTATAGTTTTATTATAACACATAGGCTTTTACATATTTGTTTCTAATAATTGCATTCACTATCCTTTTCATGCCCAAATATTCTTATCTTTGGCCAGAAAAGCTTCTGTGTACTTTCACACAACTCTATTGGTCTTTGGAATCTTCCTTGCGTATTTTGTATATTTTTGCCTGAAACCTGGAATCTGCTGCTCCTCTAAGTAATCCTGGTTTTTACAGGCTGGAATAGTATTTGGAGACTACAATCTAGGCACATAAATTTCGGTTATTATTTCTTTTATGCTTTTTCATGGAAAAGAACTAAGAAATACCCTTTTTTAAAAAAAAATAAAATTTTCTGCTGATATTGCTATTTTATTTTACATTTAATGATGCAGAATTTTATGTAATTTTTTTGGCTTTATACTGATTTCTTTTCTCATACCTAAAAATCTTGATTCCTAATAACAGTAAAATAATCACTTGCATTATATAAATTATAAATGGAAACACTGTAAAACAGTTCCAGTACAATACTGCCAATATTGCTATTGAGTAAATTTTAAGATTTCCCTGTAGTTCTGTATTACCTTACATAATATTCTTTTAAAGAATGTTATACTTTAAAATAGATAGTCAAAATATTATGTCCAAAAGTCACATGAAATAATTTTTTCATGTGTGTGGTTATGGCACAAAAAATTAGATTCATTTGTTTTCACTAATTTTCTATCTTAGGGATTGCCTTATTTTATTTGGTTTTCTTCTATGAATATATTTACCTTGTTCCAAGTTCAAAACTTTAAAACAAGGTATATTCAGAGAGGTTTTATTTCCATCACTGCCCACTTTGCTGTGCTTTCTCTGTTCACATATAGATAAATATTTTTGTTAGTTTTGTTAGGTTTTCCTTTTGTTGTTTCTCTTTGGGCAAACAAAAACATACAAGTACAGACACTTATTACCACCCCCTTCCTGCCATTCTTACACAAAAAGTAGCATACTGTATATATCTTTCTGACTTTCTTTTGTTCTTTCAATAATACATCCCAAAGGTCACTTCATATGAGTAAATTAAGACATTCTTCACTCCTTTTTATAGCTGTATAATATTGCATTATGTGTTATCCACCATTTTTTTAGTTGTCTTCAATAGAAAGGCTATTCTAAATTACTTAGTTCCCCATTGCCAACATCTTTTTATTAGGTCTGTAGATAAAAAAGTTAGTTTGACAAACATAGCCTCATGCCCCATATTTGATGTTAGGAGACAACTGTTTAGTGTAGCATCATTGAGTGCAGTAGAATCTTTTCTTACCCCTGGTCCTCTGGCATTCTGCTGTAGTGGAGTATAAAAAAGACCATGTTGCTATTTGTAAATGTTTCTAAGATTTTCTTTCTTTCTTACCATTCATTTGTAAGAATGTTGAAATGTGTCACCAAGTTGAAAAATGCCACCACCATTTATTTCCTCTCTTGTTGTTTCCTGAGGGCTGCAGCATCTGGTGGATTATCTTATTCATTTGTTCAAGAAATGTTTATGACAATGAGTTTGTGTCCTTTGTAGGGACATGGATGAACCTGGAAACCATCATTCTCAGCAAACTGGCAGAAGAGCAGAAGATCAAATACCGCATGTTCTCACTCATAGGCGGGTGTTGAACAATGAGAACACATGGACACAGGGAGGGGAGCACTACACAGTGGGGTCAGTTGGGGGGAAATGGGGAGGGATGGTGGGAGGTGGGGTGCTGGGGAGAGGGAGAGATAGCAAGGGGAGACATGCCAGATGTAGGTGATGGGGAGGAAGGCAGCAAATCACACTGCCACATGTGTACCTATGCAACAATCTTACATGTTCTTCACATGTACCCCAAAACCTAAAATGCAATAAAATAAATGGGAAAAAAAATGTTTATGGAGTATCAACCCATTGGCAGGCCCTGAGCATATACAGAAACTAGGTATGGTTCTTGCCCTCATACAGTTTTAATGGAAAGACAAACGATAAACAAGTAAAATAATAAAGGAATGATAAATTGTGATAACCCAGATAAAGAAAAAAGACTAGGGTACAGTCTGAGGAAATAGTGGTAGTTGTGAAGAATTTGTGTAAGGAGCTGCCACTTAAGCTAATAGTCGTATCATTAGGAAGAAGCTGCCAGGTGAAGAAGAAAACATCCCAAACACAAGAACTGCAATATGCAAACATCTAAGGCAAGAAATAAATAAGAGCTTTATGTGTTCAGTGAACTGATAGGGTGGTGTGGCTAAAGCGATATGAAAAGACAATGACCAGATCACATAGGACTTTGGAGTTATGATATGGCAAGGAATCTGGATTTTACCTAAGGGGAAATCTAATGCTAATAAGCAAGTAATATCAATGCAATTTAAGTTTTAATAAGTTCACACTGGCTGCTTTGTGGAGATTGGATTAGAACAGGCAGGGAACTCAGTGTAGGAGACTATGGTGGTGATGAAGGTGAGAGATGATGGTGGCTTAGGCCAGGATGTGGGTAATGGTAATGAGGAAAAGTTACAAATTACAGATGCATTCTTGAAGAGAAACTCAACAAGACTTGGTGGTTGATCAGATACACATGGGAAAGATGGAATGGTAATAAAGAAAGGAGTCAAGAATGAATTTCAGCATTTCTCTTGATCGGCTCAGTATTGACTTACCAACTTACGGAAGACTGAGGGGGGAAAAGTTATTAATGTGACTAAAGAAAGGTAGTGTAGTGTGTGAAACATGGGGAGGGGACAACAAAAATCTGACTAACCTCACCACAATCAGATCATTCCCATTTGCCTTGCCAGTTTAGATTTTGAGGCTGCTTTGTTCATGAGCTAAAGCATGTGTTCTCAATGTTGTTCACCTTCATTGATTCTGTCGTCAGAGCACACGCCTCTAAGATCCTAGCAAAAGGTTGTCAGTCATCTGTGATTTCAATGGTAATATGCATTTTCATTTTTTACTGTGACCTTGTAGGTACGTTGATGGAGAATTAGAAGTAGTTGCATGAGGGGATACTAGCTAGGCATTGTTTTAAATTAGAAGTCTTTATTTATTTCTTAAAAATCATACAGCTAAAAGTAACTTTATTCATGTGTAGGAGTAAAGCTGAGAACGTGGTTGTCTTTGATTTCTTCTTTATAGCCTGCACACAGACTGTCATTCAGACTCACAGTGCAGTGGGAATAACACTGAACTTGAACTAGTATGACATGATTTTACAGTTTTATTTCATGTATTATATCTCAAAGTGGTATTGAGAAGATCAAATCAAACACTATATGTCACCTCTGACACATCAGTACTTTTCTTCTTTCTCATCTTTTCCCTATTTTTATCAAATATATTACATTCTGAAAAAAAATCAAGAAAAATATTAAGAAATTGATATCATACATGAAGCTCTGTTTTGAACCCTACAGAAAACAATTTAATATTTTCATTTACTTTCCTATTTTACATTGAAAAATATTTGTTTATTAATAGCACAGGCATCAGAGTATGACAGTTAAGATCCAGCATGCTGAACTAGCTGCATTTTAGCTTTACTTGCTACTGTCCATGTAGTCAGAAAAAGTTCCTTAGCATCTCTGTGACCCAGATTCTTCACCTATAAAATGAGAATAATTACAGTTCCTATTTTATAGCATTGCAGTGATCATAAAAGGACTTAAAGGAATTAGCATATGTAAAATACTTAGAAGAATGCTTAGCATATAGCAATGCTGTATAAATTTTAGCTATTATAATTATTGTGTGCTAGACAGTAATTTAAAATAGAATGCAATATAAAAATAAAAATTATATTTTATTAAAATTTTCTATAACACGAATTACTAAAAGATAATAAAGCAATAATTATGGAATAATTCAATGAATCATTAAAAGTCAACAATTTTATACCCAGCCCAGCTAAAATTCATGCACAAGTGTCCCAGAAGACATTATCTGACATTTAAGTATATGAAGTTCTTTTGTGTGTCTCAAAAAAATTGAAATAAAAAAACGTAAGAATGGAAAAAGTATAGTATAAAAAATAGTTAAAAATCCTTATACCACATATAAAAATCAGCTCAAAATGGATTAAAGACTTAAGCGTAAAACTTGGCACTATTAAAACAAGGCAAGATAACCTAGGAAATATCATTCTGGATATAGGACCTGGTAAAAATTTCATGATGAAGATGCCAAAAGCAATCACAACAAAAACAAAAATTGACAAATGAGACCTAACTCAACTAAAGAGCTTCAGTACAGCAAAAGAAACTATCACCAGAGTAAACAGACAACCTATAGAAAGGGATAATATATTTGCAAAGCATGCATCCAACAAGGGTCTAACAGCCAGAATCTATAAAGAACTTAAATCATCATGCAGAAAACAACCCCATTAAAAAGTGGGCAAAAGACATGAACAGACACATTTCAAAAGAAGACATGCATGTGGCTACGAAGTATATGAAAAAATGCTCAACATGACTAATCATTAGAGAAATCTAAATCGAAACCACAATAAGGTACTATCTCACAACAGTCTGAATGACCATTATTAAAAAGTCAAAAAACAACAAGGGCTGGTAAGGTTGCAGAGAAAGGGGAACACTTACACATTGCTGGTAAAAATGTGTTTTAGTTCAGCCATTATGGAAAGCAGGTTGGCCATTTCTCAATGAACTCTAACCAGAATTACCATTTTACCCAGCAATCCTATTATTAGATATATACCCAAAGGAATATAAATCATTCTGCCATAAAAACAGATACACATGTGTGTTCATCACAATGCTATTCACAACAGCAAGGGCATAGAATCAACCTAAATGCCCGTCCATAGTAGGCTGGATAAAGAAAATGTGGTACATATATGCTGTGGAATACAAAACAGCCGTAAAAAAGAATAAAATCATGTTCTTTGCAAGCAACATGGATGCAGCTAGAGGCCATTATTCTAAGTGAAGTAAATAGGAACAGAAAACCAAATACCACATGTTCTCACTTATAAGTGGGAGCTAAATGATGAGAACACATGGACGCAAAGAAAAAAACAAAAGACAACGGGGCCTACTTGAAGCTGGACAGAGGGAGAAGGAGGAGCATCAAAACACTACCTTATCAGGTACTATGCTTATTACCTGGGTGGCAAAATAGTTTATGCACCAAACCGTATGACATACAATTTACCTATATTACAACAAACCTGCACATGTACCCCTGAACCTAAAATAAAAATTAAAAATACATGCATAAACACAATGAATATACACTAAATCTAATTAATTGTTGTTAAAAGATCACAAAACAATGTAAATGTCAAAAAATAGTTCTTGAAATACAAGTTTTAAATATAAATAAAAGAGTTATAGAAACAACAAACTGAGAAGTGAAAAGGACAATAAGATAGGAGAGAAATTAAAGAGAACAGGAACTGCATCTGTGCTGGTTTCTACTGTATTCCCAGTGCTACGTCAATGCCTAGCAAGGAGCAGGTCCTCAACAAATATTCATTGAATGAGTGAACATTCACTCAAAATATTGCAGAATGATAAATTAAAATATTTTTATTATTAAAATCAGAAACACATATCACTACATATCTGTAACTACCAACAGAATAAAAATTGAATGTTTATATTACAATTTGAGATAGAAAAACAAAATATAATTGATATAATGACTGAGAAACAAAAGAAACAGTAATGAAATACGAGAAACAAAAAAAAAAGGCAAAAGAGGATCAAACTTAATAGTTTGTTCTGTTATTAAGATGAGCCCTTGATTAGTAAAAACAACTGTGTTTATGTTTAAAACAAAATTCAGCTACATACTGCTTATGAAATGATCAGTTAAAATAAAGTAACTGAGAAATGTTGAGAATAAGTTTTGTAACTGTTACCTAACAGGGAAACACAAAATAAAGTACGGATAAAGAATGTGACTATTTGACTAACATAGGAACTCTTTGTACCTTATAAAGAAAGATCAGAAACTCTTTTCAAGTATCAGTGGAATATATGATCATATCTGTATATGAAACTAAAAAACAATCCCTACACAAATATCCCAAAGTAAAAATTGTAAAGGCCATCTTTGATGGCTTCAATTTAACAAAATAAAAAAAATTACTGTGTTAATATTTAACATTTTTAGAATTGTCACTAAATAAAAATTTTAACTGCTTTTATAAATGATAGCTGAGTCAAAGAAAATATATGTAATTATAAAATATGTACAAGATAAAGAAAATGATACAGCTTATTAGATTGGGAACACAAATGAAAACAAATTCAAAACCTTAACTGTTGTTAAAATATTAATTCACTGAAACAAATTATGCATTAAACTGAAGAAAAAACAAATGGAACAACAAAAATACACTAACATTGGTCAGATGTGATTGTTCACGCCTGTAATCCCAGCACTCTGGAAGGCCAAGGCAAACGGATCATCTGAGGTCACGAATTTGAGATTTAGCCTGGCCAACATGATGAAACCCCATCTCTACTAAAAAAAAAAAAAAAAAAAAAATTAGCTGGGTGTGGTGGCGTACACCTGTAATCCCAGCTACTCAGAAGGCTGAGACAGGAGAATCACTTTAACCCAGGAAGCGGAGGTTGCAGTAAGCCGAGATCATACCACTACACTCCATTCTAAGCAACAGAGTGAGACTCCATCTCAAAAAACCAAACCAAATCAAACTAAGACACCTAAAGTTAACAAAGTAAATATTACATTAAAATATCAAAGTGTTTTAATCAGAAAAATACAGAATTAATACAATAGCTGATTGTTATAAAATTTCAGTTAACAAAATTATAAATATTAAAGGTAATAAAAGAGCATGCAGAGAGAAATTTTTAACAAAATAATCTGATAATTAATCTCAAAATATTCCCTGATATATCTTGGAAAATAAGTATCAGAATTTACAATATTGTAGAAAACCTGAATGTCTAATAACCACAGAAGAAATGAAAATGTTATTTTACAATATGTATAAGAAAATACGCTGTGGCTGAACAGTTTTATTAAGTTTTTTTTTTCCCCAAACTTTCAAGGAACATGTAATTATCATGCTATATAAAATTAGAAACCAAAGGAAAATCTAGGAAGCTTTTCATTTTACGAATCTTGCATAGCCCTGATTCAAAACTTGAGAAAAATACAAACTACAGATGAATTTCATTTTATAAGCAGAGATGTTAAAACTTAAATAACATACCATAAAATAGAAATGAAAAAGCAACATATAAAGAACTACCCATTAAAACCAAACAAAAATACTACAATGCAAGAACAGAACATAATGCATCATATCAACTATGGATAATAAGACAACCTATGTTGCTTAGGTTGAATTTTCTAATCAATACAATAAGACTTTTGGAAAGGAAGAGGCAATTTAGTATTATTTGCAGTTTAGAAAATTACGTGGTTAACCACCTCGAAAGAATCAACTAAAAAAATTCTAAAGTACTAATAAGAGATTTTAATAAGTTGAAAAGATACAAATCAATACGACAAAAAGCCATTGCTTCCTATATTCTAGTAATAACCAGTTAGAAGTGGAAAAAAAGGAAGGAAATAATCCATTTGCATAGGAATAATCATAGTAAGTAAAGTAAAATATATGCCGGCAGAGTGGCTCATGCCTGTAATCCCAGCACTTTGGGAGGCTGAGGCAGGCAGATCATCTGAAGTCAGGAGTTTGAGACCAGCCTGGCTAACATGGTGAAACCCATTTCTACTAAAAATGCAAAAAAATAGCCAGGCATGGTGGCGCATGACTGTAATCCCAGCTACTCAGGAGGCTGAGGCAGGAGAATCACTTGAACCTAGGAGGCGGAGTTTGCAGTGAGCCAAGATCGCACCACTCACTCTAGTCTGAGCAACAGAGTGACACTCCATCTCTCCATGTCTGTCTGTCTGTCTGTCTGTCTATCTATCTAACTATATAATGAAATTTCAAATCTTTCCTGATATCTATGTCTATTGATGTTCTTATCCATATTTATTTCAGTATTTATTTACCTATGCAGTGTTCCTAGATGGTAAGAACAAATTTGCAAATGTGTCAATTCTTATATTAGTTTACAGATTTGGTGCAATTCATATTAAAGTCTCTAAATAATTTCTTAAATATACAATTGTAAAGTTTATCTGGAATGAGTGCGATCATTCAAGAACATGAAAAATATATGAGGTGGAGAATTTCCTACTAGATATTAAAACTGATCATATAAATGCAATATTTAAGACACTAAAATACAGGTACTAAGATAGACATGTGAAACCAGGAAGATGGTTCAGAAAGAGATTCTAATGGATATATTTTTACAGGTGGTTAAGATCACATCATAAACTAGTAGAGAACAAAGGACTGGTCTATAAATGGTGCTCAGGTAAAGGGTTAACTACTTGGAATAAAATAAGTC
This sequence comes from Cebus imitator, assembly GCF_001604975.1. Taxonomy (NCBI): domain Eukaryota; kingdom Metazoa; phylum Chordata; class Mammalia; order Primates; family Cebidae; genus Cebus; species Cebus imitator. Next base: position 750,284 of record NW_016107585.1, read on the forward strand.
TATTGTTTACTATGCCATACACCAAAATGTCAATGAACTTAAGACAAATGATAAAGCTGAAACCATTTTTTTAAAAACACAAAAATATATAGGTGAATGGGGTACTAAGTAGGTTTTATTTCCAAAAACATATTTAAAATTCTATAGATTGAAATATGCAATCTAGGAAAAATATCCCACAAATATGAATGCAGAAGCTTAATAATGTATATATAATATTTAACACATAAAATCTCAATGAAACAACAGACAATTCACAGAATAAGTCAACATGGCCACAAAATATGACAATGTTAAACTTCAGCAATTAAAAGTATAGGTAAAAATGTTGAAAATATGTTTAAGAGGTATATTTTTATATATACATATTCATTCCTAGTGTATACGCATTTAGGAAACTCCAAGGAAAATTCACTGAAATGTTAACAATAGTGATCTTTGTTGGATTAATGGTGGAGATTTTTTTTAACAATTCATATCTTCTGAAATGAATATAGATATATACATTGAGAAATGAATAAGCATCGCTATAAAATCAGACAGAATATTACAATTTAGTTTAGAAATAATGTCATTCAAAATGTGTTGACTGAAAAACAAAGTAACCTGCCAATACTGATAAATTTCATTTATACAGAAGCCTCATTTCCTATCAGTTTTAGATAAATTAATGATCACTGTACTTTGCTGTAAAATGTAAATAGCTCCCTCTTCCACTGACAAAGCAGATTTGTTTGTCTTCACAAAAATACAAAATGTATATACATTAAGAAGTGTAAGCACATTCATTCAAAACTATATTTTTTAATTCGACACTGAAATATTAATGTCTTTTAATATATGAAGCGTATTTTTAAAATACATGTGAATATGTGTTTTAGGCACATATGTGGAAGCCTATGTATTTGAAAATAATTCTTGTCCAAATAAATCATTTAGAATATTTCTGGGTAATTTTGATCACATAGCTTAAACATCAATTATGGGGTATGAATAAATGTTTTCCCAGATTCTAGCAAGCCTTCCTGCCTTTCTCTTCCTTCCAAAATCATCAAAATGAAGTTCCAAGAGAATTTATTTCTCTTTCCTAGCTAATTAGCCCAGTCTTCAGTTTAGCTGGCAAAGGTGACTTTTGCATAACCAGTAGCTCTCTTTCAAAGCAGACTGTGATGTGGGAGGTTGTGAAAGGCCTACAGAGGTCCTGTGACCTTCAGTAGGATCCATCCGAGCACCCAAACAGAAGCCTCCCAGCCACGAATGGCCCACGTCTCACACAGGGAATGTACTTAACACATGCAGTCGTGGATTACTTCCTTCCCATCATCCGTTTTCTACTGGCACAAGTCAGAGGTGCTGTTCCAAGTGGAAAATGTGGGTTCACACAGCAATTTACAGAATGTGCTTTGCTTTTTTGTCTGTTGGTGGGACACTGGAAGATAGGCCTGGCACAGTTCATCCTTTCCAAGTGCTTAATGCCATCCCTGGGGACAGGAATATCACGAGCCCAGAAAAACACAGCTTTTAGCTGCCTGGTGTTGAAAATTTCAGGCAAAATTCCAAAAGCCCTCAAACCTAATGTTCAATTGACAAAGTGCCAAAAACTCTCTGGCATTAAATTTCCACTCTTTATTTTCCCCCTTCAGGTTAACAGCTTGTGATAATAATGTGATAATGCCACCCTGTATTCCAAATATCTCGAAGCACCATCTTGTTAAGCTTCGGTGTCCCTTTGAGATTAATGGGAATTGGGCAGACTTATTCATTTTACAGATGAGAAACCCCCACAGGAGATGAGTCAAATGTTGAATGATGGCCCTGCAGACTTATCACATAGGTCCCGGATCTAAATTTAATTCTCTAAACAAGGCCAAGTGTTGTAGGAAAGGACCTGAAAAGCTCAGCTAGCATCAAAAAGTGCCAGAGTAAGATTCATAGAAGTTATTAGGCAGGCTAGCGTAATAAACTGTTAAAAGCGGTGAAAACACACATTCCAGCAGGGGCAACAAGGCATTGTCTAGGCATAGCAGTAAAGCACAGTCTAGGTGTATGGCCAACTGGAATCAATGAGAATCACCATTGTCATCAGTAGATCTAATGTGACATCACTGGCATCTTACAGTATCAGGCACACTGAGTTTTGGCTTTTCTTTTTAGTTTATCTGAGATCCTTCTCATAATTACAGAATATACTGTTATACATATTACAGTAAGGACAGGACTCTAGCCACCACCACAGAAGTAATTCCCTTCCCTGAATTCCAGCTGTCAGCCCTGAATGCATGATTTAAACCAGTCAATGGCACAACCCACTTCAGGACTTCGAATGTGGAAGAAGTGTCTCAGAGAACTGAAGGGTAGTTTGGAACTGTGTAACCAGTGCATCCAATGTACTGTGAGGCCAACAGGGTTCCATTAATGTCTATTGTGTGCCTTTCCATGGGTTTCTGGTCAACCAACTTCCTCAGTTCCTCTTTTTCTGAGCTTGATTCTGTAGCCTTCCTGTCAATATAATAAGGTGTCTGTTGTGTTTCTAATAAATTATTTTTCAGCTTAAATTAACTAGAGTCAATTTCTATAGTTTGCAACTTGGAAGACTAAAATTAGCAGTGGTCAAGGCTGCAATAAAATTAACAACATCCAGGTCTAGCAGCCTACACCAGGTTTACAGCAACAAGAACTGTGGTTTTGGAGGAAGAAGTCTTCCCATAGTAGAAGTCTTCCCATAGTAGAACAGAAGTCCATGTATGGCAGAAAGTACTAGTGCTCTAAAATCTATTTTATTTTCTTATTTCTATGTAATGTGAAGGATATTTCCCAGTCTCCCTTGCAGCTAGGTATGGCATGTGTATTAGTCCATTTTCACACTGCTATGAAGAAATACCCGAGACTGAGCAATTTATAAAGAAAAAGAGGTTTAATGAACTCAAAGTTTCATATGGCTGGGCCTCACAATCATGGCAGAAGGTGAAGGAGGAGCAAAGGCATGTCTTACATGGTGGCAGGCAAGAGGATGTGTGCCTGGGAACTGCCCTTTATAAAACCATCAGATCTCATGAGACTTATTCCCTATCATGAGAACAGCACAGGAAAAACCTATGCCCATGATTCAATTACCCCCTATTTTGTCCCTCCCATGACAGGTGGGGATTACGGGAGCTACAGTTCAAGGTGAGATTTGGGTGGGGATACAGCCAAACCATATCAGCATGTGACTGGGTTCAGTCAAAAGAATGTGAATTGAGTGATGTACGTCTTCAATGGATCCACTACAATCTCCCCCATATGCCCTTTTTCCTTTCTAGTTTGCTGAGAAGGGCGGCAACTCTAGGGTGGTCTTGAAAGCCACATGTTGAAGATGGAATAGTTCCCACCATCCTGGGTTCTCTGAATGACTATATGAAGAAGGATCACCCTGCTGTATTGCTTCCCGTTTCAGTACTGATGACTAATTAGGAAATGAACTGCTGTTTGTGAGCTATTATACTTTTAGAAATCTCTTTGTTACAGCATAGCCTAGATTTACCATGTATGATAAATCAATCAAGCAAAGATTCAAATTCAGAGCAGGGCCAGTAGCTAGGCTGACTTGATGCTGACTGCTTGAATTGATGGTCTACAGCTTCAAGATTTCTCCCAATTTATAAAAGAACAAATGACAACTGTAACAGAATCTCTAAAGGTATATAATGCAGCTATAGCTACACAGATTGAAAGGATACAGGCAAAAGAGCAAAAAAGCTCATTATAGATATGACAGTCCTGAATAGAATCATACAACTGATGAGGGATCAATAAATTCTAAATTTTTTATTTCTTTTTTATGCATTGTAGTATCTCTATGCTAGAGATAATGAAAAGATAAATTATAACTCCAGTTCTGCTTTTTTCTCCTTTAACCTAGTTTTCCCTTTTCAAATAGATCCAAGTGATGCATCTTACGCTTCCTCTTGGGTTTTTTCCAACTCCTGACATTTAAAATAAAACCCACCTGGGGTTTTATTTCCCAGTTTTCCCTTGACTCCTTTTCAAGTGGGTGGTTTCTCAAGGAGTTCAGGGAGGATTAATCATCTCAGTTCTTGTAATCACAGGAGTATGTACCTAATATATATTTGTTGAATTAAGAAATTGTTTTCTCTTTTTAATGAGATGATACTGCACTGATGACTCTTATCCATGTCTAAGTTGGAAAAAACCTTAGAGATCACATAGCCCTTCTACTACACATGCACGTACACATTAGGGAGTCCCCTTCTATAACATCTTTTATGTGGGTCATCCAGTATGTGTACTCATATTTTTGGTGATCAGAAGCTCAATGCTTTATTCCTATACCATTGAAGAACACCTTCTCTCTCTTTTTTTTTTTTTTTTTTTTTTTTGAGACAGAGTCTCACTCTGTTGCCCAGGCTGGAGTGCAGTGGCTCACTGCAACCTCCACCTCCTGGGTTCAAGCGATTCTCCTGCCTCAGCCTGTAGCTGGGATTATAGGCACCTGCCACCATGCCTGACTAATTTTTGTATTTTTAGTAGAGACAGGATTGTATCACTTTGGCCAGGCTGGTCTCAAACTCCTGAACTCAGGTGATCTGCCCACCTCAGCCTCCCAAAGTGCTGGAATTACAGCCATGAGCCACTGTGCCCAGCCTGTACTTATTTTTAAAATATTTCTCCGTAAATCTTCCACTGATTGCTCAGTGTTGGGGTCCCTTACTAGTCACATATTCCAATAGAAATTCCCTTGCCCAGGAGTCAGTAAACTGGTTTCTAGCTCCAAATTATTATTTCATTCACAGGTCTTTATCTTCTCCACAAAGATATCAGAAAAAAATCTTCAAACCCATACTATAGTTCAGATACAATGCCTGCCTTTTTATTTCCAGAAATCTCAACAAAAATTAAACATAAGCAAATTTGTATGAATTTCTCAAAGGCACTGAAGCTTTATAATCTTTCATATCTACTGTCACATCATTAGGCTGAGTCTGTCTTTGCTATTAAAAATAGATATTTACTATATCATGGGTAGTCAATGGACATGCTTTCTATACCAACATTGTATTCAACACAGTACCGTTCCATCAGTTTCAGCGCACACAAAATGAAACCCAAGGTGGAGAGATGGGGTTGTTTTTCTTGCCACTCTGGTGCACAGGAGTCAGAGATCAAACACTAAAACAGCATTCTACAGAAGCATGCCACTGAGGCTAATCCAGAATGTTGAAAATGTGTATTGCATCAAGATGGGTCTTACTAATGGAGTCAGGCACTGTATGATGTAGTGTGTCAACTCCCAAAGTGTAGATAAGATGGTGTCAAAAATCCAAGATGAGAGTCAGAAGCACGGGACAAATTAGGCAAGATGGAAGTGGCCTGAATTCATCCCCAGGACTGGCTTCCTGGATGTGTACTTGTTCTTTACATGCACCAATTTAAGTTTACTTATGGAAGAGAATAAAATCCATTTAAAGGGACTGGAATTTGAAAGATTAGTCAAAGTGAGAAAGGCATCATATCCAGACATTTCTATTTGGATAATATTCTTGGACTTTCAGCCCTGTGTGTATCTTCCATGAAAAGTCCCTAAGCTCTTTTCAGTTCTCTGAATAAGGTAAGATGACTTCATCATTTCTAGTAATATTTAATGTAAATCTGAAATCGGTCATGTCATATCTAGTTAGGCCCATAATGTAATATAAAGTAGAAATGTACTTTGCAAATAAAATTGGGACAGGAAAGGAACAACTAACAGTAAAATGTAGTAACTGAGGATAGAAATCACTTGATAGAAAGTTTTATAGTGATTCTCTGGGATGCTGGAGTACCTCTTTCCAGCCCCTAATTTCCACTGAACCCTACTTATAGTGTTAGAAACATACTAAACACACTAAAACACGCCTAGAACCCATCTGGAATCAATCAGCATCCTCCTCACTGAAATAACCCCAAGGATCCCTATGTCCCTCTAAGAAGCTACCATTTAGGACCTTCTTGCAACACATTCCAGTTTTAGGCTCTTCCCTACCGGAACTGGTCCTGCTGGGACTATAGCTAGAGGAGTTGCTTCTGCAGGAAGATGTAATGAAAACTGATGCAACAGAGATGAGTCTGAATACCTTGGGTGTAAGAACTATTTCCAAGATCAACCAATCTTTCTTAGTGCCAAAAGGGGTTAAAATTAGCAGTAAAAACCACACCTGCCAATTACCTGCTTCTATATTCAGCCACCCTGCAAAGCATCCTAACTAGGGTGGCTTTCATAAATAAATATGCCCCTAAATTCTTTGTAGCCAAAGGTTATACATCCCTTGCAAGGGTGGGTGGACCACAGTAAAGAGATCTGGGAGCATATTTTTACACTGGCAAGAAATGCAAAATGTCACTCAACTAAATTTAAGATTGTTCACATACATCTGCTACCACCAGAATGTTATTTTAAAAAAGAAAGAAAGAAAGAAAGAAATGAAAAGAAATGTGAATATCTAATAACTTAGCTCTGAACACTTTTCTACTGTTCAGGTAACTGTTTCAATAATGATTGAAACGGTATCAAAACAGAAGCAAACATGTGTTTGTCGTTTGTCATACAGCAACAATTTCTGGTTAAATAAATAGACAACCATATCGCAACTACAGAAAAATGTGTGTGCTGGATAGCTGTAGTTATAAATATATCACTAAAATGTCTGCAAAAAAAGCAACAAATATAAAATGTTACACTTCTGACAATATCATAAATGAATCACATCCTTTAGAGAGACAGAGACAAAGATCAAATAAATTTCTGAAATAGGTACATCTCCTGACCCCATTTCAGAGCAAGCAGATGCATTTTATGACATGAGTCTTGGATTCTTCTGGATTAGGGTGTTACAATTTAATAAACCAGAAAGATTTGTCCAAAGTTCACCAGCAGCTGCAAATGGATACAGTTTACCATAAGGGAACAATTTAAGTTTGAAATCACAGAGGTGCATGCAATGGTGTGTGAAAAGTACTACTTACCTATTAAACCAAAGAAGAATTCTAAAATTTTGGGAAATGAAACTAAAAAAACTAAAATGATAAATCTGCCTTTCATTCTTTTCAAAAACTGAGGCCTTTTAAATATTGACATCAGTTAAGGAAATTATCAGTGGATCTATTAAGCAAAGTTGACAATGTATACCAAGGTCTCTTTTATATAAAATCGTTACCTCCTCTAAAATTATGCACTTCATACACTGTCAAAATGCAAGTACCATTTTATCCTAAAATGAAATGCCAAATTACTAAGGAGTTAAGAAGCAAGAGTAATTCACTTAGAAATTACCCATAACAGAAAGAAGCCGTTATATTTGAATTAAAGGTTGAGCTGAGTAAATTGCATTTACTTCTGGTTTTTAAATATGAGGGAAACTACTGAGGGAAATAAATATAATATACAAATATATCTTTATTAGGCTTTAAAATAAATGATTCAGTATAAATAAATTTTCCAAACCACATTTAACTGGCCTGAGAAAAGAATCATGATTTGTTAAAGCTATTTTTCAATGAAAATATGTTCTCTTAGAAAGAAATTTGAATAATCAAAATATCTGTTGGGGTAATTCTTGGTAGTAATTCAAAGTATTATTTACTCATTGGTTGTGTCATGAATTGGTAATATCATAGAACCACACCTTTGATAGTATTAAGGATGGAGTTAAAAGATGTTTTTAAAGAAATATTTTTCATTCCTGGTTTGAGCATTTAAATTGAACATTTTGAAACTAAATATTTTCAATTATGCTAAAAGTACTACTTCAATGGCCCATATATAATTTTATGAAGTTATCTGTTATTTCTACTTATAATAGGCTCCCACTGTATACATTTCATACCAATAAATTTGAAATTTTGTAAGTCATCAAATATCTCCCATGTACTGATATTAGAATACTTAGACATTTATTCTTTTGGTAACTGAAAGTATAATTTACAGTGGAAAAGTTTAACATTGATCTTACAAAATTGGACAAACCAGGAACTACTTTCCAAAGAGTACTGTGCATACAAAGAACAACAGATTGTACATTTAGAACTATTTATATGTATATATTAAAATGCTATTTCCAAGGCTATTGTTTTGCCTACTGCAATGCAATTAGTTTTCGTGGACTAAAAAAATAACACCCAAACTTAGACACTCAAAATTCAAAGCACCAAACATCCACATACTAACTATTCACTGGAAAGTATTTTTTTTCAAATGAATACTCTGATATATTTTAAATGATTAATCCTGAATTTAAAAATGTAATGAAGGCCATCAGCTTTTATAGCTTAAATTTAAAATAACTCAGTTCAACTTTGAAGTTTTCTGTCTTCATATGTAAAAATATGATAAACTTAAAATAGATGGCAGACATTTGGAAAACTTACACTGTCAGAGTGCTTGCCCTGGTCACAGTCCCACGTTGTAACACGCTGCCCAGACCTCTCCATGGTGCTGAAGAGTTACTCTTGCCCATTTGAGAGGGAAGAGTTGTTTATTCAAATTGACTTTGAAACAAATCCGTAAAGGGTCACCTGGGTTAGCTTAGCTAGTAAAGTTATCTGAAGAACTTCTATAGCACACACTAAGTAGAAGATGGTTTTGCCCTTCAGTTATCAACCACCATGCTCAAGCAGCTCAAAGTAGATTTTGGAGCAGAAATCTTCAAGTATTGGCAAAAAAGAGTGAGAGCTCTTTGGGAGATGAAGTTTGCTGATTTTTGCCAGTGTTCTCCAAATCGATAAAACACACAGAGAAGACAGGGTTACGCAGAGAACAGAGGATTCCAGAAAAGTTCTTGATGTTAATGCAGAAAACAAGCTCCCATGAGTCCAAAGCAGCCGATTCACTTCGTGCTATCATCTGATCTACTTTTTGATTAAAAATAATACAATGAAATAGAGTTACGAATTCCACAAGGCACTGCACATACCACGTAAACAGGTCTGCTTCATTCTAGCCCCAGCCTCGGTCTGCTGAAGATTATCACAGCAGAAATCAGGCTTTGTGGCTTTCACAGATTATCCCTTTCTGAGGCTGAAACGTATAAAGAGCCACATGACACCCAATGATGTCATCTCTAAAGCAGGTCACAGTTGCTGCTGTATGTAGATAAAGTCCTTCTAGTGAAGTATTTAGCATTGTGATTTTCTTGAAAATCTACTTGCATTAAATAGCATGGTCTTCTACCAAAATACTTAACCCTAACAATACAGTGCCACAAAGAGAAAAACCAATTTGCTGCTCACATGTGAGATAAAGTCTCCTTTTAAGCTAACATCAGCTTCTGGTGATGCTTTACAAAATGAATAACTGCAATTAACTCATGGTGAATATAGTGAAGAAACGTTTTGTCCTGGAGAAGCTGCTGTGGGAACTAGAGGTTTCTAAGGATATAGAATCTACTTCTAAAACACTTCTCAGAATATTTAGCATGTTCAAAAATTATTTTTTAATTCTATCCATAAAGATTGCAAAATAAAAATTAAGGCAGCTTTGTTCAACTTCTAACAGTTTATTAAAAAGTTTTATAAAAACATTTTAGTATCTCTGAAACGATTTGAGCATATTTTCAAGTGTTAAAGAAAAACTTTAACATGCTATTTTTAGATGTTTTTCAGCTCTGAATAAAGTAACAATAGAAAATTAGCTATATTTTGACACATCTATACACCTAACTGGTAATTTTTAAAATGTTTAAAAAATGTTTAATGAGCAATGCCCATGATCATTCTTTACAACATATTTCTTTTGTCTATTTAGTAGCATGACATAATTTTTGATTTTCAGTCGTAATTGCCATTTCTGCTGGTTAATAGTTAAATTATCTAATCCTCTTTCATGCTGACTAATTCTTATAGCCTGAAAGAAGAATAACTTGAAACTAATCTAATCAGTGCTTATTAAGTGTATTCCCTCTCTTAAGGTCAAATAGATCAAACAAAAGCAGTTTTCCTTGAAGAGCATAGTACTCTGTCATATTTTGGAGAAAGAATCATAAATCTGAGGAGAAAACAATTTTCCACATAACCAGTGCCACTGAACAAATTCTGTTAGAGCAATGGTGATTGTTCTGGCATCTCGTCAGGAAAAAAATTGCCTCACCAGCTTCTCATGGCATATCTAAGCAATGCTAAAATATCCAAATGAAAACTGAGAAAAAAAATTAATCACCTAAATGTTCTGGTCCAGTTACGTTTCCTAAATAGGTAGCTTTGTTCAATTTCTACAGCTTAGTATTTTCTATACTTTAACAATAATGAAGATTATCTGTGGTATTTTTAAAAATTAAAAGTCCCAAGCTGCTTCTCAGATACTCTGATATGACAGGTCTGTTGTGGTTCTGGAATCTGCATTTTTAAAAAAATGTTCCAAAAGTAATTATTATTTGGAAAACACTACAATGATTAACATATTACAATGTATAAAGTCATATAAAAATAAACCGAACAAAAAGTATTTATGATACTTAAAATGATTTAAAAAAAAAAAGCCCAATTTTTGCTACCTGAATTATCCAGTGTTGAGCCCCCTTCTTCTCATTTTCTCAGGCTCCTATTAGAAAGCATTTTCCTAAAGACTCCCAGCTGCTGAATTCTATTGCTTTCTCTTCTCTACAAAGGTGGAAGGAGTTACATTGATTGGAAGATTAGGCAAAGGGACTGGGCATTTACAGCTCAGGATCACCTTCCCTTCATTTCTGTGTGGGAACCAGGTCCCTGCACAGGATTCACTCTGGCTTGCCCTGTAGGTGGGACTGGTAAGTTTCTCTCAATCCAAAGTTCAATAGCAAGAGGTCAAATGTTGCCAGAGTCAGAGTTGCACCCTCAAATTCAGCTTTGACAGGAAATAAAACTGAGATTTTGATCTCCCTCTGCCTAAATCTCTTATTTCTCAAAGTAAGTTTCTAGATCAAGAAGGGAAAAGGAGTTATTTATTGACTTTCTAAAACTCCATCTTCTAGTACTATTGTTTTGTTGACTCGATTCTTTTTTTACATAAACCCTATGAGCCAGTTAATGCAACAAGTTTTATCTGTGAACTAACTTAATAAAATTTGCATTTTCATAATACCGGTCTATAGATAGAGGCCTATAAAAAGAACATGTGTGTAAAACTTTCATTGGAAATTTTACGAAATGTATTATTCAACTCATTAATTGCATTTTTGAGCCACTTAGAGGAAAATTTGAGCTCTTGGGATTTTTAACAATAATGTTTACCAAAGTGTGTTCCATGGATCCATTAAGTCCAAAAGATATGATTCCCTTCAGGTTTCATGCTCAAAGTAGCACAGAAAATGGCGACACAGCCTTCCTACAGAATCAAAATGTGTATAAACTTGAAAAGGCTCGGAGAATTCGTAAACAAATTGACTTATTTTGCCCCTCTTCTAATTAACATTTACCAATGTCCTATAAAAGTAATATTTCAGGTGCCACATTCCAAGAAATTCTACTCTGGATGTTTCAGCAGTAAGATTTTTGTTAATAATAGCACCTAAACCTTCTATACAATTAATCAATTAATAGTTATTATTTCCTGTTATCAACAACTGTTACAAGAATTGTCAATCATGACTGAGGAATTTGTAGATTCTGCAAAGGCAGAGCTTGTGTTTCTCTTGGTGGTCATTGTATCCCCAGTGCTTTGCAAAGGCCTGGCACACAGTAGACATTCAGATATTTGCTGAATGAGTGAATGAATATAAACCTAATCCAGGGATGTGAGTAATCATAGCCCACCCCCTAAGTTGTCCTATTTACAAAAGACCCTTAGGCTAATGAGCTTTCCAGAAGAAATAGAATACAATGATATATCAAAATCCAGTTTCACCACATCTGATTTCTCCTTGGACCCTAAAGCATTTTTTATACTCATTCAATGGTGGAATGTTGGTTTGCTAATTTTTATTTTTTGCAGATATAGCAGGTGCATATATTTATGAGATACAAGAGATGTTTTGATATAGGTATGCAGTGTAAACCAATCACATTATTATCCATTAAGTAATCATGGAAGATGGGGCATCCATCCAAGCATTTATCCTGTGTTACAAACAATTCAATTACACTCTTATAGTTATTTTAAAATGTACAATTAACTTATTACTGACTATAGTCACCCTGTTGTGCTATCAAATAGTAAGTCTTATTCTTTCTCTTTTTGTACCCGTTGCATTAACCATCCCCACTTGCCCCCTGCAGGCTCCCACTACCTTTCCCAGACTCCAGCAACCTTTGTTCTATTCTCTCTGCCCATTAGTTCAATTGTTTTGATTCTTAGATTCCATAAATAAGTGAGAACATGCAATATTTGTCTTTCTGTGCTTTGGAATGTAATAATAAAACTGGATTTATTATGTAGGGTACACCCTGTGTCTAAATTAGAGATCCAACAATTTATCTCACCTAAGCTGCAAAATAAGGACAGAATTTATGTGAGGACAAATGCAAAGAGTGGACTTAAGGTAAACTATAAAGAAAACAAGTTCTCAACTATCTTTATCAAAGACATTATTTAATGTCTAGGTTTTTGCATCTATACTCATAGGTCATTAAGTGTGCAGACTGTGAGGAAGATTTATTATGTTACTATGGATGAATGAATCAGTGATCAATTGTCAATTTTGCATATCATTTTGAACTCACATGATGTTTAATATTAGTACTTTAAAAAAAATTTTAAATCTCAAAACCAAAACAACATGTTTATTTTTAAGCCTATCAAGAAAAATTATCCTCAAACCATGAAGTTAAAATGATAATTTGGGAAAAGGAATCTATATTAGCAGCCAATATTTAGAGACATAAAGGGAGAGGATGTTTGTGTTATACAAATAATATTTTATGTAAAATATATTTATGCATACTGTCATATATGTTTATAAAATTTCTAAAACTTTGGAAAATGAAATACTCTCTCAGGCTCTGGTTTAAAAAAAAAGAGAAATGTATCTACTTCTATGTAAATATCAAGAAGTCTTCTCTTTTTATATATGGTTAATATATTCTCAGAACCAAAATTTGGAACAAATAGACAAAGAATTTGTGCTATTTGGGGATCTGAAAGGAAGGGTGAAAGGTAGTGTTTCGGTACTAAAACATTAGAATTCCTGTGACGTAAATTTACAACAGCTGGGCTTAATACTGTAACCTGTCCCTGACCTGGAAAAGCTAGGTTATTAATTATTAAGCAGCACAAAACTTGTGTTCTCTATAGTTTTAAATCTCTCAATGTTGTATTAGAAGGGGTCCCAGAAATCCTCTTTTAGGGCGGAGTTTCCCCCCAAACAAGTGCACTTTCTAACAAGACTTTCTCCCTAATTAGTCACCAGAGTTCACCTGATGTATTTAAAGCCTGGAGGTTGTAAATCTGAAAAGGGTAATAAAGCTTGAGGGTAATGAAGCGATTTGAATGTTGATGAATATGCTGTGTTCAACAGCAAGGTTAAGACTGACTTTTAGAAGTATATTCGGAAAGGTTCGGTGGGTCACCTGGCTGGCTGTTGCTGAATATCCAGACACTCTTGCTGAAAGTTGAATAACAGCAGTGCTGTTAACTTGAGCGTTCCACAGCCTTCCCTCCACACCTAAGGTAACGGTCTTCGGCTGGCCCAACTCACTGGTTTTGACCCTGCTCAGTACTCTAATTCCTCTTGACCATGACGAAGGTGAAGCAAGGTCTGCTGGTAAAAGTTGGGCAGCTGCAGGAATGGCACTTAATTCTGCTTTCCCCAGTGTGCTACGAATCCTCCTGTTTCTTATTCATCAGGGTCCTTGGAAGGAAGGAGAACGATCTATGCTTGCTTTTACTCTGAGTGCGGGGGTGGTTTCTCAGAGGAGGTCTACTTGTTTAGATGCAAAAGGATCCAGTTCATCTTCAGAACTGGAAAAATTAATCTTTAGTAAGAGCAACACTAAAATAAATGTGTAATTTATTACCTTTGTAATGTATAGTTCCAATATATGTATTCATATTCTTTCTGGGACATGAGTTGATTCTCATGGATTCACTTGGGGAATCACAGTGTCCCTCAATTAGTGTCAAGTTAAAATTTTCATCTCTGCTCTCCACAAGTTTTCCACAGCATTTTGAGTAAATTCAGAATGTTTTCAAGAGCAGATTCAAAATCAACTAACACTTATTGAGAGTCTTCAGAGTCCCAGGTTTTGTGCTATATTTTACATACGTAGTGCTGTTTAATCCTCACAGTAATCCCAATCCACAATAATACCCTGAAGTGGGTATTATTTCCAAGCTGCAGATGAAGACTGTCCTCTCTAACAATATATCTTGGACACAAACAGTGGCAGAGCTGCTATTTTAAGTCACATCCTCTTACCCAGGCAGCGCCTCATTTCATGAGCCACACTTCCCGCTATAGGCCAGATCATAATAATATGGGAACGAATGGGAGAAAATGGGCATGACCACAAGAAAGGCCCATGCGGGTGGAAACAATTCAAGCCAAAAGTGATTGAGAATGTCTGTAAATAATCCCAAAGATTTTTCTGGACTTATGTGTAAGGGCATGCTAATGATTTCTGAAAAGGTTATCAATCTTGGGGTTTAGAAAATATCATACTATAGTTTCTGTGATAATCCTATTAGACAAGTTACAGATCTCTGGGAGCTGGACACGAAAAGCATTATTTTATAATATAAAATTGATTAATAAAAAGTACAGAGGACATTTCCTACTGTTGTCCTTTGTGCAATAACTAATATTTTTAAGGAGAAAAGATTACTCTTTTTAAAAATCATCTTGATATCCACAAGCTGCATTCCCTCATAACAGTTGCTATTCAAAATTCCTATTTCTAAAACCAATTTTTCTGTTACCACATGATACACCGTGGTGTAAGGGCACTTCATATGCAAATTGCTAACATAACTTAATATTATATTCCCTCCTGTTGCTCTTTAATTTGGCATTGAACAGCTGAGTTTTGAGGTTTTAATCAAAGAGCATTGAATGAAGCAATTTATAAAATCAAATGAGGGTTTAAAAAATATTGTTTCATTCACTGTTTATAACTACCAAATTATAAAATAGTCTTAGAAATGCATGAACTGACTGCTACCCCAACAGCTTGACCATATCTAAATGCAGCCTTCTTTTCAAGTGATATAGTGGGAGAATAAAACATGGAGCTCCACCCCAATGGGTGGCCCAAGAAAAGATAGTTATTTCTTTAAGTCTTATTTTCATCATCTGTAAAATAAAGTTAATAATAGTGCCTTTCTTTATATGATCATTGAAAGGATTAAACAACATAATAGCAAAGTCCTGGTACATAACAAGTGCTCAGCTCTTATTAAGATAATGAATTTGAGCACTCATACTTAAACATTTCTGTTGTTATATATTTTAAGGCAGAAGTGTTCTAAGAACTATATTAACCATTATGCTTAGCCAAAACAATCAGAGCAGAATCATGCAGAAGCATCATTCTCAGCTCCACACAAGAACTCAACCAGATCAGAGAGCTGATTTCCTATGTAGTACATGCATGGGGTAGAGAGCTGAGATAGGCAGTAATTGCAGATATAATAGGCATGGGGCTGGGGAGCAGCTGGCAATGTCCAGAAGTTAGGTAATGGCATGTTGGCCTCCACTGAAGTTGTGCTAGAGGTTAGTAGAAGGCAGGCAGGGACTTGAGACAAGACAGGCAGTTGATCAGATCTCAGAAGATAGAAACATTTTCTAGGCAGCAACAGCAATAGGGTACACCCAGAGAAAGAGGGCTGAGGTTTAACAACCTGGAAAAGATCAAGCAAGAGGAAGGGCCCAAAGAACTCTACAGGGACACAACTCACTGACAGCATTTGACTTGGACTGAAGGCTTTTAACACAGACGTTCCAAATGGACTCATGGTTATTAGAGGAAGCTCATTTCTTGACGACAGACTTAGTCAGTGTGGGCCAGGGGTCATCCTATTCCCTCCATACATGAGGTCCATTCACTGGAGGGTGAGAAAACCAAGTCTTTCTATCTGGGGCTCCCTGAGAGTGTATATAAACCGGTCTGGCAGGCTGGTCAAAGTAGAGCAGAATCACCTTCTTTCCACCAGGCAGCTTGTCCCCAGGTGACTGCAACCCTCAAGAGATGTAAGAATGAATCTTCCCAAAAGGTGACCTGGCAAACTGATGATCATGGGAGACAAAACAAACTTCGCTCACTAAACTCCAAACAACTCAACAGAAAATTTTCTTTTAAATTATAACTTGGATATTTTACCTAAGTAACAAACTAGAGACTTGAAAACATCCCAACACCTTATACTTTCATATTTTATTTCACATCACTGTCACCATCTATTTAAGTCATTATTATAATCAATAACTTCTATTAGAATTCTGGACAAGACCTACTTGCTTTCTGACAGCTAATTCCAGTAATTCTTTTTTAAAATCTGTTTAGAATCTCACTTTTTTTTTTTTTTTTTTTGGAGATGGATTTTTACTCTGTCACCCAGGCTGGAGTGCAGTGGCATGATCTCAGCTCACTGCAACCTCTGCCTCCTGGGCTCAAGCGATTCTCCTGCCTCAGCCTCCCAAGTAGCTAGGATTACAGGTGCATGCCACCTCATCCAGCTAATTTTTGTATTTTTACTAGAGATAGGGTTTTGCTATGTTCGCCAGGCTGGTCTTGAACTCCTAACCTCAAGCGATCTCCCCACCTTGGCCTCCCAAAGTCCTGGGATTACAGGCATTGATTCTCACTTTTTATAGGCAATCATGGGTAAGCCAGACTGCCATTCACTGAATATAGTCATCCTTGTCCCAAGAGCTAAAGGATGATGGTATGGTGGGGCTACAGGATGCACCCCCAATTCAGTCTGATACACCTTATGGGAGATCAAATTGCTAGGAACATTTGAGGGAGGAACTCTCTTCTACTAAAAACCAACAAGGGACCGGGAAGCTAAGCTAAATTAAATAAAGTAGAACTGTTAGTGAAGCTGCAGAGAGATATAAATGAACTTGATGACTCATGAACAGGGAAGAACACGCATTTATGCACAAAACACTTATGCTAGAATTGAAGCGGTACAGCAGTACAAATATAAAGCAAACATATATTCTTGTAGGATTCCAATAAAACCAAAAGGCTAAGCACCCTAAAGCAACACTAAAACTCTTGCACTAGCAGCAAATGAGAATTGTCTTGAACTGGGGCTGTGAGAAGGTACAAAAAAAATAAATCCAACTATGTAACTCACAAAGTGATTTCTAATATTGAGTTTCCATCATTCAGATAAAATCCTCAAGTCATCTAATTTGCACTTTCTATTGGCATTCACAGCAAAGACATCCTAAATACTCAATTCTCACTTTATTGTGAGTTACACACAACTGCGAAGCCCTGGCTTTTTCCAGTGTGGTTCACGAGTGCCCTCTAGTGACAGTGAGGCCAGTTAGCACAAGCCATTCCCCCAAGTAATTGTTTTAGAAAGTGGAAGATCCATTAAATGTTCAATATCTGCTGTCAATTAAAAATAGATCTTTGGCCACTTTAATTTGCATTGCTATAAACTCAACTTATTCTCTCTCTTTAGATCTGTATCTAGGAAAAAGCATTTATTAAAGAATATGCAAGCAACCATCTGAAAACGTTTCAAACAGCAGTCACTTTTACCTGATCCCAAAAAGAATACATTGTTTCGAGCGTTGGGAAATGTTTTTACCACAGAATAATAATGATGAAAAGTAATAAAGGAAACATTTTTGAAAACAATATACTTGTGTAATTACTTCATTTCTCTTTCTAACTTTTCAGCATTTCAGTGACTGGTTACAAATGCTCACAATGCTTAAATCCACACAACTCTGGTTCATAAACTTCTAATCACTGATTTCCTCCCACTTTTTATGTTTTGTTTGTTTGTTTGTTTGTATTTTAAAATAAAGACTTTCAGCAGATTCCCTTATTCCTTATCTCTCTATCTCAGATTTCTTAAACTGGAGGCCCAGGGCTCAATTGTCTGTAGGCATAGTCCCTCTACCTTTTAAATTTTTGTACTGGCTGCTAACACTTTAAAAATGCAGATTTCTGACATCTCCTGAAGAAAGAAAATCACATTTGGCCATGCCCGCCTCTATCCCCACATGGTGACACATTCTCAACAGCCAAGTGCACTGCCCGTCCAGTGAGATCTATGTTCTCCACGTAGCCAGGGGCACAGCTCAGCCACCTCTGCCAGGAAGGTTACTTATCTGGCCCCTGGAGGCATTTGAGTTGCAACCCCTGAGTATGTGACCACTTTCAATTCTTCCTGTAAAAGTTCTCTTTCTACTCCTTATAACCAAATTTATCTTCTATCATAAGAACCACCACATGATAAAAGAAACACACAGCACATACTAAAAGAAATATGCTATTATAAAGAAAAACACCTCAGTAGGGAAACATGAACACACAAATGCAATCTATTTTCTCCAGACTTGATAAAGTTCACTTTGTGCTTATGAATTTTGTCTTCACTTTGAGATAACACAACTTTCACCATGGTTCCTGTGTAGCAAATAAGCAACCTAGATCCTCACCATCACAAATCACCTGCTCACATCCCAAGATTTCTCTCTTAGAACCAAAGTCCAGGCTTTCAGCTGAATGTCAAGTCAGGCCATAGAAAAAGAAACAACACTCACGGGTGTGCTGCTGTCGGAGAAGGTGTTCATGCTGACAGAGCTGCTCAGCTTGCCTGAGGAGATGGAGGGTGGGGACGGGCTCCTCTTCTCCAGGGGCTCCTGCCGCTGCAGGTACTCTCGCCATGCTCGCTGAATGCTAAAAACAGAACAAAACAAAAAACAGCACACACACTGTTACTCCTGGATCACAGTCCACAGACTCAGAAAATCACAAGGAGTCTGAAGGAATTGGCTTGGTGACAAAGTAGAAGATACTGAATGTGATGCAATAAATCAGGAGACCTGGACTTTAATTCAGCCACTGAGACTCCCTGCTTTATTGGTTTGACTTTCACAGACTTGATGGTGCTAAGTTGGCCTAAAAGAGTCAACTTAGAAATAAAATTCATCAGCCAAAACAAACTAGTTTGCACAAGTAAATGTACTTTGAATTATGAGACACAAAACTCTTTCCATTTTTCATCTTATATTTTAAATGAGAATAATAAATAGGCTGACTACAACTTATACCTTCACTCAATATATCGTTTTTAAGGGGACATTCTGTGCCAGGGTCAGCCATAGGCTCTGAACAGGGACTCTGCCCTGCACAGCTCAAGGGCTCTCCTTTGCATGACTGCAAGGTGAAGGGCACCAGGGAAGTGCAGCGCAGTCTGCATGGCCAAATGCAGTGGCCCTGCTGTGGGGCATGAGGCAGGCAAGAGCACCACATCATGGGTTTTACAAGCTGTGGAAGGAAACAGGAAATGGCCAAAGACTATAAATAAAGAAATGGACAAAAATTATTCAACTGTTATGTGCTACTCAGATAATTCATGTAATGTGATTAGGCGGCTATTGCAGATTTCACCTAAGGAAGCTACTTTCTGTGATTAGTATAAAAAATCATCTTCTGCTTTGGATAACAGAAACCTCTTCTTAGTATAAGCTAAGTGATTCCCCTTGACTGTGTATTAGTTCATTTTCGTGCTGCTATGAAGAAATACCCGAGACTGGGTAATTTATAAAAAAAAAAGGTTTAATTGACTCATAGTTCTGCATGGCTGGGGAGGCCTCAGGAAACTTACAATCATCGCAGAACGTACCTCTTCTCAGGACAGCAGGAGAGAGAATGAACGCCAAGCAAAGGGGGAAGCCTCTTATAAAACCACCAGATCTCCTGAGAACTCATTCACTACCAACAGAACAGCTGGGGGAAATTGGACCATGATTCAATTATCTCCACCTGGTCCTATGTGGGGATTATTACAATTCAAGGTGCGATTTGGGTAGGAGCACAGAGTCAATTCATATCAGACTGGCTTCTGGTCTTTGAGATTAACATCTAGGTTTTCATAGGGGGTCAGTGAACACAATATAACCTCTTCTAAGAGTTGGCAGTACAAGCAGACCAGTTGTTAGGGTTCAGCCTTTTAAAATAGTTTAAGATAGTTGTATTAATTCTGTCACTATCTCTTCTAAACTCCTGCAAGCATCTGGTCTTCTGTAATTCTTCTACACACAACATAAGTCATTAAAGTTGTTTCTGAATAAACAAACTGATTTATTTTCATTTGGGTGGAGTTCAAAGATAATCAGTTCTCAATGGTCACAGAATATAAACAACATAAAAATGCTACTACATTAATTGAATCTGTATGTTTTCCCTAATTTATTAAATTTCTGGTAATTATAATGCTCAAGGAAAAATCTAGAAACTCAGGACACTTACAATCATAGCAGAAGGCACGTCTTCACAGGACGGCAGAAGAGAATGTGTACTGAGCAAACGGGAAAGCCACCAGATCTCCTGAGAACTCACGCACTATCAACAGAACAGCTGGGGGAAATTGGCCCATGATTCAATTATCTACACCTGGTCACACCCTTGCTATGTGGGTGAGTGGCCAATTCCCTGAAGCTAGAAAACTTAAATTTCAGATTTCAGGGGTTCTTACTTGGAGGCCAGGAGGCTCTTCCAAGACCCTGATGAGGGGGTCTTCATGATTTGTATAGAACTATAAACAAATGACATTTTTATAGGTTTTTTGTTGTTGTTGTTTTGAAAGGACTTTCCAGATTATATATACTTCAAGCCCCACTAAAACAGAATCTGGCCTGAATTTAAATTATATTTGGTCACTGTTTTATTATGAAATCTTGCTCAAAGTGCATTTTTATTTCTCAGTTTTTCTTTGGCTTAAAGATTTTAAGCAGAATCCGAAAGAGTCCTGTAAGATTGCCTGCCTGAGTTTGGTGGTCTTGTTGCTTCTTCAGGACCCATTATATCAGCGAGGAGCGAACTTAGGGAAGCTGCCAGTGATTTCCACATCCTCTGAGTTGCTTGGGGTATCCCAGGAGCCCAGTTAACAATTCTGCTGCTTAAAGGTGCCTTAAGTCTCTAAACCTGCCCATCAAGAACTCAAAATGTATAACATTTTAAAAGCAGTTTAAAAATTAGAAAACGTTGACCACTCATAGAATACCCACAACTTAGAACACTCACAACTTCATAGGACTTTGAGGTATTCTACACTGTCCTTTTTTTTCACCCTTTAAATAGTCTTCATTATTCAGAAAATAAAAAAACAAAATGTAGTGACCATTTGAGACATTACATTTTAGCTTGGTGAACACCAGAGGGCAGTGTGACATCTTTAAAGAAATAAATAACATGGGGCAAAACTGGGATGAGAGGTTTGCCAAAGTGAATTTGCATGTAAGCATCCTCTTCTCCCTCCTGGTTTTATGAAATTTGGAAAGTGGCATATCAGTTTTCCTTAAGTCATATATTAAGAAGACAATATTATTTCTTCCTAGTTAATGGATATCCTTTTCTTTTTTAATTTATAAGATGACAATATTAAGTACTTTTAAAATATGCATTTAAAACATCTACACTCACTGACTTTCTTAATACAAGAGCTACTTTATTTTGGAATTGTACTATATAGTCATGCACATATGTGAAAACAATTTTACTTAGTTAAAAGCATATTACACTATCTTATTTTTTAAACATGTTATAATATGATATACATATTTCCCGTGACTACTCGCCATTCATAATTACAGTTTTAAGTACTAGATGATAAGCTAAAAAGTCTTTAAATTAGCATTTGGGGTTAAAAAACGACAGGGCCATCATGTCACACAAGGCTATTACCCAAAATTGTCACACTGTTTTTAAATGATAGAGCTATGCTATGTTACTTTCTGTATCATAGAAAAGTGTTTACATCACATGTTATTTACTCCTCTTGGCCAGTGCTACAACATGGCCTTCAAAGATTAAATTGTTCCAATATGAAGCTGTCTTAATACCATCTCCAGATGCTATTTACAGTAAGAGGGAACTAAAATAAAATGTAGAAGCCCCTCGTCTTTCAATCATAAGGAATCACGTTTCAGCCTTCTTCTTCTACATTTACCATAATTCCTGCTTACAAGTCTCCTTTATGGCTACAGAGTAAATTACACACTACCTTGACATTTTTATTTTTGAAACTAAACAATGCTATTCATACAATTCTTTAAAGGCTTGTTGAAGTAAAAAAAAGCACGTGTGTTCCTGCATTTTGAATTATAAATAAAGTATAACGGTTTACCTCTAAACAGATGAAAAACACATTTTCAATAAATTTTTGGCGAGGTCAATTCCTATCTGTCTTCTCCCACAGCAGGGGTGGCACAATCTGCCTGCCTCCGCCCTTTTTCTATATATTCCTCTTTGTTTTACAGAGGAGGTGGCTCTCTCATGCACTCACAGCCACATGGGGGACTCACAGCCTGTGCAGTCCTGGTTGCCAATGGATGTGTTTCTCTAGAAGAGGAGAGGAGGGGCTCTCAGAGAGCTAGGGTACTTAGAGAAAGCCTAAGGAAGTCCTAGTATTTCAATTAGGCCTGACACATGGATAGGATTTAGGTTAATGGGGAGGAAGAAGATCTTTGGTTGAAGGCACAGAAGTGAAGACACTAGGCAGAAGGCAGGAGGATCTCAGAGGAGAGCAATAAGTCTGAGGCTACAAAGATGGGAAGAGGATCTCAAAAGCCACCTGGCGTCAGGTTGGGAGAGACTGGGCAGAGGGGCACAGGCTGAGCAGTGAGGGCAACCCTGCTTTGGTGCAGTTGATAACTGGCAGATGTTTCAACTTTTCAAGAACAGCCAGAAATCTTAATTTTTCAAATGAGAAAGTACTATTTCTTGTATGTTACCAAACGATTATAAAAATTTCAAAATACGTTATAACTTAAGTAGGCCGAATTTAGGGATGGGCAAAAGAGGATATCATCAGAGAGTATACACTGAATCTGAGTTTCTTGGAAACAATAGCTAATACACATAGAGCTCTTTTTTGTGTTCGCTCTTCCATTCAATCCTTACCACAAGTGAGCTGTGAGGGAGGCAACATGATTATCACATGGATAGATTTGGGGTGCCAAATATTAATTTATCCTTTTGGCTTGTTTTGCAGAACCACTGCTCTCTACCCATGAGCTTTGGATGAAACAGATAACCTATCACTGTAGAGCATGGCCCGCACTCCCAGGCTGATCAGCCAGAGGGAAGTGGTTGGTTCAGTTGGGAGACATGCACATGGTTCAAGCTAGGCCTATTAAAGACTGCTTGGGAATTTTACCGAGAGACTACTGAGAAAAAGGCCCTCTCTTTTATCTAAAGTTTTGGCAAGTAGAGCTGAAACTACCTGCAAGCCAGGAGCTGGCAGTGGCCACTTTGTGGAGATGTTAGGAGAGCCCACATGAGAATGAATCATGGGGAGAGCAGAGTTAACAGAAAAAGAAAGACACCTGATGACATCGCTAAAACACCTGGATTTCACTATGCTTAAAGCACATTAGCCCATGGGTGTTTCTGTTATGTGATTCAATATAATATTTTTACATATATAAATTAGTTTGAGTTGAGTTTCTGATACCTACAGCCAAGAGTCCTGGTCAGTCTCAGGGCACAAGATGGAAACTGATCATCATTCCCAACACGCAGAGCCGATCCCTGTGTCCCCATTGTATTTGTTCACTCTTCACCGTTCAGCAAAAGGCAGAAATAGAGAAGCAGGATGAAGACAGTGGGTTTGGAGTGGAGAAGTAGAACACCGGCTTGTTTGAGTCTGCTTGCTGATTCTTCTACGTGCAGCTAGCTAAAAGCTACCCTAACAGATATATCATATTTTCATTATTTGTTGTCTATCCCAACCCTGTATCCTGATACGAACATGTCCAAATGTCAATACGGGGCCACTGCATGCAACAGGCAGGTTTTCCACAGAAACTGCCCTCTATCTCCAGCTTGCTTCCCCTCCACTCCGGCATCTGCCCGGTTTGTAGCTTGCAACTTCACTGCCACACTGATAGTTGATGCTTCTTATGTACCAGGGCCTATGCTCTCTTAACAGAGACCTCTCTTAAAGAGACCTCTTTCCACAGGTCTCTTCTCAAATACCCATGACTGTGCAGACTGTCAAGAACGCCAGTGCTCTCACACATGAGAATGTGGGCAATTTGCGTCCTAGATCTACAACACTCTTTTCTTTCTGAGGACTGAGAAGACACTTCAGAAATAATGCATCCAGGGTTACTGAGTCTAAGAAAGAGAACAGTAGTCCTGCAATGCTATTCAACACCCAGAAAGAAGAGTATCAGATTAGGCCAATCCAAATGCCTCTTATCAAACAAGTCCTCTTCCCCCACTAGAAGTGAAACCCTTGAGAGCAGTGACCAATGCAGAGTTCTGGGATATATGAAAAGCAGGTGATTATAATTCTTCTAACACTGTATCCCAGAAATACCTCAAAGAAGAAGTTGTATCTCACGCTAAAGTGTGCTTATAGTAATAGAGGTTCTTGCCTAGTTCACCTCTCATGAGCAATGCTAAACATGCTGGCCTCCCTCTTGCTTATCCATAAAATAGGAGTAAGAATAACTTGCTTTGTAATCCTTGCAATAAGCGTTACCTAGTGTATAATGTGTATAAGTTACCTAGCCCCAAACTTGACAAATAGAGCTCCTAAACGATTATAATTACTTAAGAAAAGGACATATCAAACACTTTCAAATATTTTGAAATCTCATGTGCAAGTCATATACTTTAATATAACATGATAGATTCCTAAGGATCCCTCCTGGTAATTTTTTTATTTTTATTTTTGAAATGGAGTCTTGATCTGTCACCAGGCTGGAGTGCAGTGGTGTGATCTCGGCTCAATGCAACCTTTGCTTCTTGAGTTCAAGCAATTCCCCTGCCTCAGCCTCCCAAGTAGCTAGGATTACAGGTGCGTACCACCATGCCAGGCTATTTTTGTTTTTTTATTTTAGTAGAGACAGGGTGTCACCATGTTGGCCAGGATGGTCTGAATCTCCTGACCTCATGATCTGCCTGCCTTGGCAGATAGGCATGAGCCACCGTGCCTGGCCCCTAAGGGCCCCTCCTGGTAATATTTTATTAGCTCAAGTGAACATAGAAATATGTTTGAAAAAGGTATGTTTGCATGGAAAAAATACACTAGACAGAATGCTTTTCTTGAATTTTTTTCACTGAAAGCTTACTAAAATTTAATAAGACATATTAGCATTCTCATTTTACAGAGGAGTACAACTGAGGCCCAGAGAGGCCACTGGTGTTCCCAAGGTCACACAGTGGGTAAAAAGCAGAGCTAGGATTTGAACCTAGGTTACTCAAATTCCAAAGTCTGTGCTCTCAACCACTCTTCTCTCCTGTCTTCTTTTAATTAAATTTTTTACTGAAGAAGATATGGATTACTCTCAAATGCAAATTAATAAGGGTTTAATAACATCTTTAAAGTTCTTTAGGAAATGCTTTCTCTCTCTTTGCCCTTCTCTCTCCTTTATAGAACCTAAATGTTGTTTCATCACAAAATCAAATATAATAATAAAAATCAGGAGAGGAATTGAACATATTTAATGAGCTGACTTTCAAAACACAATTTGTATTCAAGACATCTCTGTGTTGTTCTATCACAAAGTAAATACATTGTTAAAACGTAAGGAAGGGACTGGGGGATTGCACATAGCTAATGAACACCTTTTACATGAGGTTAGTATTGGGAAGATCTGTTTTAGATCTTGCTACAACATGCAAAGAGTGACTTACATGGTGAAGGGCAGCCGCTTGTTGGGGTTTGAGAAGCCCACCCCTTCCTGTGCTGTGAGGTCTTCTCACTAAACCTGCACTCCTTTGCTGTGCACCTTCATCCCCCAAAGCTTGTTCCAGCCTTAAGGCTCTTAGGAACACATGCATCTTTAGCCATAGAGTTGCTCAGAGAGCCTTCCTTTTGGTGCTTTCACTATTACCTTTACTTTCACTAAATTTTCTGACTTGAGAGGCTTGCCTTTGTTTGATCTTCAGAGAACTTGCCTTTTACCTCCTCCAAATGCCTTTTCATTAATAGCCATGCAATCTTGATTGTGTTTGTCCTTTTGATGCACTCTTTTGATCCTCTGGTCTAATACTCAAAATTACCTCTCAACAGCTGCATTCATGAACCATGTGACCCTCCCTTCAACTTCAATATGCACACCCTCCCTGACACTCACACATTTTTTCACTGAGTCACACTTTCTGACAGGCCCCTGCTTCCTGCCACTGATACTTTGCACTGCCACATGCAGGCTTACACTTTCTTATAAATTCTTTCCTTTTCATGATGTCCTGAGTATGAGGAACCATCTGAGCCCCTTTCCTGATGTTCTGAGCCCCATCCTGGGAGTCCCACAGGTACACAGTGAAGGCAGCCCACACCCGAGAACAGGTCTCATCTTTCCTTATCTTTTACATTCAGAGAGTGCCTTGCCATGGCACCTCCATCCCCTTCAGAGCTTGCAGGCGGTGGACTATCCGGAAACCCAGTATGGGAACTGACTACTTTCTCCTCATCAGGGAGAGGAAAGAAGAGCCTTCAGGAGAGTGAATTTTATGGTGGAGTTACCCTCACTTCACTCTACCCCTGGGAGAAGACAGACTCCTCAGCTGGTCCCCACCAAAAGAAGCCAAAAGACCCTAAAAGAAATCCTGTGATGATGGAAGGTGACCATGGCACCTGGGACAAGGGCCCATCTTTTATACCCAAAGCTCTGCAGGACTAAAAATCTCTTGGAAAGCAGGAATGAGAGTATCCCAAGATTGTCCCTGTTGAAGATGCCATGGTTGGCTGGAGGAAGGCACTGCTTGGTACATCACGGAACAAAGCCCCACAGAGCAAGGGGCACAAACCCAGTGAGGATGTACAGCCTACACCATTGGGGGTGGGCCTTAGGGGAGACCAGATGATCCCTTCCCTAAGAGTCCCGAAACATAGGACAGTTGTTAAGGAAGCAACTGCAGGGAGTGAAAATGTCCGCCATCTATTCATGCATGGGAAACCTGAGGCAGTCTTGGTGTTAGCACATGCGGGTGGGAGAGGTGACACTGATGGAGGAAGGGAGAAGGATGGAGGGGAGAATGGAGATAAGAAAAAGGAGAAAGAAAGGAAGGGAGCAGAATACACAGCTGTAGAAAAGGTCTCGTGTATGCAGAGGGGAGATTTTCAACCTGCCATGAGAGTTAAGATTTGAATAACCAGATTAGACAGAAGTTACTGAACTAAGTTCTCCAATGGGACTGAAGTTCTATGTTTGGGCAAGATTAGGTTTTCTCTCCCTCCCTTCTCTCCAGTGAGCAGAAATGGGATTCAGAGTTATTAGATGAGAAAAAAAAAAACATTCTGTTTGTACCTCGTTGAGCTGGGACTCCTCCATCAAATCAATAAACATAAAATCTCAGGCTCTCTGAGCTGGCTGGAATCTCAAGCACAGAGATTTTTTCTTTGCCTAGTCCTCCTGGCACCTACCCCTCAGCTTCTACAGATTGAAGGTGATGGGAACTAAAAAAGACCCGGGAGTTTTTCTAACTTAATTTCAGCATTCACATTAAATACTCTATTTTTTCATATGCCAACTTTTCTTTCCAGCGCATTTTCATTTAATAGAACCTTATCTTAGTGAGAAAATTCCTTATGATAAAGCAACCTATGTTTGCAAACTCATGTCCTGTGTAGTGAGGCTGACACACTACTTACACGAAATGATTTGATAGCCTGATTCATTATGTATTTTGTAAGTGTGACACAGAACTTTCTAGCTGGGGACCCAACTGGTTCAGAAGTCTTGTTTGGACTTTATCTTGAGAGGTAGCCTTATGTGCTCATGCAGAGGCAAGCTTTTTACTGATGGCAAAGGTTAACAGAGATTTACAGGGGTATGTATTAGTATTTGCTTTTATCCTGCAGGATATTACATATTTGTGTCATTTCTGTTTTTGTTCCTAAGTTGAACAACAACTTGTTGTTGTTCAAAGTTGTACACTTCAAGGCGCCCTTCTTTAGGGTAATTTATTTTCTAAAAGATTCCTCTTTGCACTTAAAAAATGTTCAGTGATTTTGGCCAAGCTCAGATATGTTAAAATTCTCATGTTTAAATTCTCATGCTTCTCGGAGTGTTAAACTGAGTGTGTGTGTGTGTGTGTGTGTGTGTGTGTGAGAGAGAGAGAGAGAGAGAGAAGGAAAATCAGAACAGGAAAAGATCATGGAAAACAGTAATAAATATTTTTGAAATTGCTTCCAAGGTAACTATTATAGGCCCCTTCTCTACTTAAAAATGGTTTTAGAAGGTTAATATTTTGTTCTATAATAAAGCCTTTCTCACTTCGGATCTTGTTAGTTTCATTTTGTTAATATTGAGATGTTGTTAGCACGATTTTAAGGTAATAGTCATTTATAACGGGGGAGGAGGCTTACATTTGGGTAACTTAAGAGAGAAGAAGAAGAAAATGATAGAAAGTTAGCAAAAAGAAGAGAAGAAGCATTTTCCCAAAATAATTGAAGAAAAGCTGAAATAGAAGGTGATTTTTAAAAGGGTGTGTGTGTATGTGTGTGTGTGTGTGTGTTTGTGTGTTTAATAAACAGATGGTTTGAGGTGGAAATAACCAAATTGTTCTAAGGTAGAACTAACCAAGTTACTAAGATGAAAGGCAGAGGAAAATGCTAGTGGAAGTTAAAGAATCGTACTAGACCAGAAATGGAAAAACCAAGAAGTGATCAAAGCAATGGCAAGCAAATAATTCCCTGTACTACGCAGTAGATGGCGCTATGCACCCAAAGTAGCTTTGTTCCTGCTTAGGAGGAGGAAATAATGCACAGCACACGAATGTAAAATAAAGATGCATAACTGTTGTACCCGAAATTCCAGATTTATTCAGGAATTCACAAAACAAGGACTGTAGTACTAATTTCTTAATTTATATTTTGAAATAACTTACATTTTCACCTTTGATTCCAAGGGCTGTGAATTAAGGGGATATTTTTCAATATTATTCTCCGCATCCATGGCCAGCTGGTGACTAGAAACAGAAATAATGTCTCAATATATCTCAATCCAGAAAGTTAACATTTATAGCAATACTACTACTAATTTATACTCATTTGTAAAATAAGATATAGATTCAATTTTGTTCATTTTAATTTATTCAAGTTCCTGTTGATGAATGATGGATGATAAGTGATCATAATATCATGGAAAAAAAGTTGCTTTGCCTTTTATGTCTGCTGTCCTTTTGCTACTGTGAAGTCAACATTCATAGCTATAGTATGAAAATCATTTCCTTTAAGAGAAAAGAACAACATTGGACCATTTTAGGGTGAGAAAAAAAACACATGGAGAGGGTTATAAATCCCATGACACTGGCCAACTAGTAAGTTGTAGAGAAGACCTTATGCATCCCCAGTAGTGCCACTGCCACTGGACCTTTCCTCCTTTCATTTGTAAGCCATTTCAGGGCTTCCACCGGGAACAAAGCATGGTCTCTGACCTGCAGAAAGGCAGAGAACTATACAGAAATGATCACTGCTTTCGGTGAGTTTATAGGACTCTTAGTGCAACAACAATCAAGAAGGGCTTCATGGACAAGGCAGCTCTTGGGATGAGTTTTGAAGAATGGATAGGAAGTAGGTAAGTTGAGAGTGAAGGGCAACATGTGAGGAGGACAATAAAACAGAGCAGAGGTGAAAACATTCAAAGGATATTTTTAGAAAATAAAGAGAAATTTAGTGGAAGTGGATTAAAAAACAGGAGAACAAAAGGAAATAAGATTGGATAAACAGAAAGCTAATAGTTACTGGTCTATAATGTGTACAAAACACTGTCATAGACATTTTATATTCATTATCTTATTTATTATGGTCACTTCCATCAACTACGTATCACTTTCCCCACTGTAGAGCTGAAAAATCTGAAGCTTGGAGAGATTATGTTAAATTTACTATATAGGAGGAACCACATTAAAACTTATATCTCACAGCTCTCTCCACCAGAAGGCACTGGTTGGAACATTGTAACATCAGGATTACTAAAAATTATCCTACTGACTAAAGTTTTCATAGGTAATATATTTAACATCCCAATTCATTATCCATGCATGTAGAAAGGCAGGGGCGTGTGTGTGTGTATAACAAAAATTTCAAGAAACATTACTTTCCCAACTACATGTGATGTACTTTGATTTTTGAATTATATTTGAAACTTTTTTTTAAAGGCCAGTGATGACCCACCAAATTTATTTAACAAACCATCAATAGATTATGATCTACAGTATGAAAACTTTTGTAAAGTTTTTCACACTGTAGATCATAATCTATTGCAGCAAGGAGCTCCATGCATTTGGAGCAGGGAAATATGATAAATGGAGTGCTTAAGGATGGTGGGAGTGAGTAAGGAGAGTGAAATAAAACTAGTTAGAAAGCTATTCAAATAGTCCAGGTTGTGAGAAGTAGGATTGTGGTGGTAGTTAAGAAAAAAATTGTGCTGGAGAGACCCCTTAGAATCACAAATGTATTTTCTTCTTTCTAAAAAGGAATGACCAGGCAGTAGGGAAAACACAGGAAAGCACATAAATTCCTACATGGCAAGTAGGTAGTGTCAGCACTGCTTGGGGTTGCTCAGCCTGGTTGTTGAGGAGCAAGGGAATACTCTTATTTACTCTGTGTCATTGGTATTCAGGGTCCGTTATTAATTGATTATTAATCATTCATTCTAACCATTTATTTAATGCCTTCTGTGTGCCAGGAATGATGCAAAGCATGGAGGATAAAATGGCAAAAACACCAGAGGTGGTCCCTGTTCCTGTGGTCCCACAATCCAGGAGAATATGAATGTTACACAAGTGTTTGCAAGCATGACAGATATTGTTAAAGGAGAAATCCAGAAGGACCTAATCCTGGGTAGGTGGGCATAGAAAGTGATATGGTCTGGCTGTGTCCCCACTCAAC
Source organism: Cebus imitator (assembly GCF_001604975.1). Taxonomy (NCBI): domain Eukaryota; kingdom Metazoa; phylum Chordata; class Mammalia; order Primates; family Cebidae; genus Cebus; species Cebus imitator. The sequence goes on from NW_016107585.1 coordinate 781,272, forward strand.
TCTCACCTTGAATTGTAATAATTCCCACACGTCAAGGACAAGATCAGGTGGACATAATTGAGTCATGGGGGCAGTTCCCCCATGCTTTCTCATGATAGTGAGTTCTCACGAGATCTAATGGTTTTATCAGGGGCTTCTCCCCATTGCTTGGCACTCATTCTTTCTCCTGCTGCCCTGTGAAGAAGTGTCTTCCATCAGGATTGTAACTTTCTTGAGGGCTCCCCAGACATGTGGAAATATGAATGAATTAAACCTCTTTTATTTATAAATTACCCAGTCTCAGATATTTCTTCATAGCAGTGTGAGAACAGACTAACACAGAAAGTCTTATTTTTATAATTCTCTGGTCTTGTAGAAACAGCAGCCTTATGACAAGGATATTTTAAGACTGTTAATTACTTATTAATTACAAATTAAGCAATAGAGATATATACTGTGGGGCCTGTAGATATGCAACAAACTAAGACAGAGCTAATGTTTTCATGAAGAAAGTAAAACTTCCATAATATTAATAAATCTGTTAATTTGGGGGTATAATTTATATATCCTCAACAAACTATAAACTACCAATACCAGTTGGTTTAAATCTGATAGCTTTAATTCATTCCATGAATAACTGTCTGTGGGTAATAATGTGATTACACCTCAGTACCACAGGTGACTTGCAATCACATAGCTCCTGCCAGAAACCCAGGCTGATTTAATATTTTAAAAAATATGGCAGTCAGCCTAAGGTCTTACTTAAGTTAAAAAGTGTGATTTTCATAAACAATGGAGTCATAACTAGCTTTCCAATTAATGGCCTTTCCAATTGCTCTTCTCTGTTTATTGGCGCATGCCAACCTTCACTAAGCTCGTGTGCCTGTGGGTGTGTATACAAATGTACTTGACTGGCTCTGCCCATGGTCTCGGATAATATGGAGTTGCAGCTTCCCTCCCCTTCACATTAACCGTCTACCACAAAACCCTGTTGAGCATTCAGAATAAATGTAATGCTCCAAGGGGGAATAACCGATCAACTGCTCTGACACCGCTATCACTTAACTTATGGTCATTTCAAGTAGCTGAGATGATTTACATCAGCACCTAAGTCAGCTGCAGCTATAACAAAATGCCTAATCTGCTCACTCAAAGTACACCAATTTTTCAGTCAAATTTGACAGCTTTCAAGGACACAGTTCTGACCTGAGACAGACCGAAAAAGTCTCCAGAATTCCAGGCAAATGGGCATAGTTGTTAGGGCTGGCAGCTCTAACAACTATGCTTGTTTTCTCTCTGTCCTGGACAAACATGAAAGGGAAGGTTACCACCATGGTCCATGTGCTTTGAAGGAAGTCTTTAATTCCCATGGCTGGAATTTCTTAATCGGGATTGAAAAAAAAAATAAGCACACAAAACAGACTGGTCATTTCCAGAAGGTTTTAGCTTTCTCATGCCTCTGGAGAATAAAGTGGAAAGAGTAGGGTGGAGCAGATGGGAGCCCACATATATAGCATTAATTTTCAAATATCTTCCTGAGAGCAGAGAGCTGGGAAAGATACATGCTGGTGTTAGTGAGAGGTTTAATATAGAATTGCGGTCAATTAGCAGAACAAAAAAAAACCTTCATTTCCTACATTAAAATCAATAATGAAAAACCAGCATGGCCAGGTTTAATATATAAATGGGCCGATCATCACAGAGAAAGCATGTCGTCAGAGAATTAAGCTGCATGAGGAGATTGTTGAATAACTGAAATGAATCTAAAATCCATTTACACTACTGGTTCTCAACCCCAACTCCTCGTTAGAGCTACATGAAGGAAGCTGTTAAGAAATACTGATTCCAGGGCCTCTTCCCCTGAGAATCTAATTCAATTTGTTTAGAGTGGAGCTTAAGCCAGGGCCTTTTTATTAAGCTCCCCAGCTGATTCTAAGGGCATCCAAGGTGAAAAATAACTGATCTAGACCCAATGTCATTACAGCACTAATCTCCATAGAAGAAAAGTCTTCATTCTAGTGTCAGCTAAAAACTCTTTAGTTACTGTTTACATATAGCTAGTGATGGTGGTGGTGAGGGGTGGAGGGAAATTCTATTTTATTCTTATTTATTCATATTAACAAGAACAAGTAAAATGGAAATAAATGAACAGAAACTTCATTTGGCCGCAGGGCGAGACTACATTTCATGACATACCATATTCTTAGGATCACGCGGATGGAATGAACCTTTTAGATTGTCTTGTTCAAACCCTTGTCCAGATGAAAAGGAAAGTAGCCAGCATTGAAGGCATCTGGCTACTATGGGCTGTCTCATTTAATGCTCTGAATAAGACTGTCAGGTCAGGACTACTATTCTCATTTTTAAAGATGAGTAAACTGGGGCCCAAGGTGGGTAAAATTTTTGTCTAGACTGACAAAGCTAAGAAAAAGTACAAAGAGGCATCAAACTCAAAGTTTTCCATTTTCCAGAATATTTTTTAAAAACATTTCAGATTTATCATCATTTGTATTCTTCTTGGGCATTTCCAGTATCTTACCAGCTATCGGGGTACTCAGAGCATACTGTGAAGTATGGTATTCGGCATGCTGAGTTCTTTCAAATGAAGGAGAAAAGGCCTCAGAGGCAAAGTGTCTCTCTCTCAATTTCTCCTGCCTTTCTTTCCCCGCCCCTCTTTCTTCCCCAATGCAAGCCACAAAATCCAGAATTCCCCTTCTACATGGCAGGTCATGGAAACTAGAACCCTTCTCTCCCAAAACAAGCCACAAAACTTAAAAGTACTAATCTAACCTTCCCCTGCCTTTCTGTGTAAAATCTGGCCATAAAGAAATTCTCTGACCTGCCTAGTCTAATGGAAAGTCATAAGACTGTCATTCCAGAGGTTCTTGTCCAATGCCCAAGAGGAAGGAATGCTGCACAGAGAGGCCAAGAAGAATCCGAACAGACAGCCTTGCTGGGTTTTCCCACCTCATACATTAGATCCTTCCTTTCCAATCACATTTCTACACAGCTGTCCATTCTTCATCAAAACAAAGTATAAAAGTGGACAATTTTCCCTGGGTTTTTATTTCTGAAGGTTCCCAGGCCACATAGAACTCTGATTACATAGGCCGGGTATGGTGGCTCACACCTATAATCCCAGCACTTTGGGAGGCCGAGATGTGTGGATCACTTGAGGTCAGAAGTTCAAACCCAGCCTGGCAACATGGTGAAACCCTGAATCTACTAAAAGTACAAAACTTAGCAGGGCTTAGTTGCACATGCCTGTAATCCCAGCTTCTCAGGAGGCTGCAGCAGAAGAATCACTTGAACCCAGGGGGCGGAGGTTGCAGTGAGCCAAGATCGTTCCACTGCACTCCAGCCTGGATGACAGAGTTAAGACTTCATCTCAACAACAACAACAACAACAAAAAAACACCCTTGATTAAATAAATTTGTGCTTTTCATTTGTTAATGAGTGAGGAAAGGTGTGATGCCTTTCTGCCCCCACATGGCTCGCTTCTTAACAAAGTTCATTCTGTTTGGCGCAGGCCAAATTTTTACAAATTTTTTCCTTATCTGAGTCACAAAGCTGTTTCTCCATGTATCCTACTCATTGACCCTTGTTCTATTTTCTGGAGCAAGAAGAGCAACTTAGCCTGTCTTTTATAGTAACATCCTTCAAATGTCTGAGGATAGCTGTTATGTTTTTTCTGAGACTACTTTTCTCCAAGCTACAGATCCTCAGCTCTTTATAGCAGTTCCACATGGTTCCAGAGCTCACAATTTTGATTGACCTCTTCTAATACTCTTGGAAAGGTCAGTATAATTTTTCAATGTGTTGCCCAGAGCCAAGCATGACACCCAATCAGTTTGACTGGTCCTGAGTACACTGGGGCTTAGCCAGTGGTTGAGAGCAAGGGTTTTGCAGGCAACCAAACCTGGGTTTATTTCCCATTCTCACCACTCACTAGCTGAGTATACGTGAAGTTGCTAAAACCTTTCTGAGCCTGCTTTTCTTCATCTGTGAAATGGGAATCATAATGCCTAAATCAAAAGGCTATAATCTGGCTGGGTGCGGTGGCTCATGCCTATAATCCCAGAACTTTGGGAGGCTGAGGCGGGTGGATCACCTGAGGTGAGGAATTCAAGATCAGCCTGACCAACATGGTGAAACTCTGTCTGTACTAAAAAATACAAAAATTAGCCAAGCATAGTTGCGGGCGCCTGTAATCCCAGCTACTCAGGGGGCTGAGGCAGGAGAATCACCTGAATCTGGGAGGTGGAGGTTGCAGTGAGCCGAGATTGCACCACTGTACTCCAGCCTGGGCAACAGAGCAAAACCATAAAGGAGGAAAGAAAAAAGAGAAAGAGAGAGAGAGGGAAGGAAGGAAAGGAGGAAGGGAGGGAGGGACAGAAGGAAGGAAAGAGAGAAGAGAGGAGAGAGAAAAGGAAGGAAGGAAGAAGAGAAGGCAGGCAGGCTATAATCAGAATTTTATGAGTGTCTGTGAGCATTCAACAGTACAGGGTACATTATAAATGTTTACTTTTATCTCTGTTCAATTTAATTTCTTCTTTTTTGCTTTATTTTAGCTCCTATTCTGTAGCGTTAATTTGAATATTCAGTCTATTAGTGTTAGTGTTAGCCTTGTACTTTTTACAAATTTTGTGCCTGCCTTCTATAAACGTCCCTGATTAAAAGCCTAAGACAGGTCAGAGTTAAGTTTAAGTTTCAAGTCCTTAGACGTATCACCAGAAAATCTCCCAGGCATCATTATTAGTCTGTTAAGCAGTAGAGCTTGTGTATCATTGCTCAACTAGTCATACATTTATCCACCTACATCTCAAATGAGCCACATTACTGGGCTCTGGCCACAGTGATAGCATAAGAAACTGTCCAATTTAGTTACTTATTTTTACCAGAAACGTTTTCTTTTTACTCAAGCTTTCCAACTTGTAAAATGATTTCACTCCCTTTAAGACTTTTTACTTACTTTTCGAATAAATATTTTCCATCATTAACTTGTTCTAGAGGATTCTGCAATCTTTTCAGTTCTTCCTGTGAAAAAGAGAAGATATATCTTACAAATTGATACCAGCTATCTTCCAAGAACTACTACTCAAGAATAATTGTTAGTAAAATTGAAACAACACAACATTAAGAGGTCTGGACTTTGGGAGGATTCAGTGTTTAAACATACAACAATGCAACGTGATCCTTGATCAAATTAGAATACCGTCACTCAAATTGTGTGATTATTTTTTTACTCATTAAGATAATGTTTCCTATTATTTTTACAGAGCTGGGATATGTGTACATGGATCCATGAACACTCTTTCCAAACTGACTTTCTCAACAGTATTGTCATTGCTGGTTGCTGGGTAAGAGATGCTAATGACTGCATGCTGTGTTTGACCATTCAGCAACCATTGTCTCTTGTCTCTTGGTAACTCTTGGCAACCTCTTCTCCATAGCCCAAGTGCTCACGCACGCATGTGCACACACACACACACACGCATGCACACACCCCTCCCCTGAATTCCAGGCATTTGTAGTCTCTGTAATCCCATTTCTCTGGCCACAGATGTGTGACAGAATTCAGCCCAGGTTTCTCGTGAGACTACCTGTCTTCAGTTTTATCAATCACGGCAGGATTTAAGGAAGAGTCACAGAACTCTGTTCCTGGGAAGACCACCATTCTCACCATTCCCTGAGGCCACGCTATCTGCCATACCATTTATCACACCACTTACCCCCTTCCAGAAATTATTGAAGTGACTAGTCCCAAGAGGAAGTCATAATTAGAAATAATTATCCAATTATATCTAAAGACCATGAGAACTAGTCTCTACATGCTTTTTACCCACCAGACACCCAAGTCACCTAGATCACCTCTCCCATTACACAATTATTTAAACCCCATACTGCATTCCAGAATTTGGCCCAGTCACCCACCTTTCCCCAATCCTTCCAACATTTACAATGAGTCCTTGGCAGTCTATTATCAGCAAAATCCTGTATCTACCCACTTCTTTGAACATGCCCTTAATTATGTTGTCCTAACTAAACTATGCCTCACTGTCCTGGGACAGCTAAGTTTTTGTTAGAGCAAGAAGCACAAAGAAGTGTTCAGAAAAGATGTCTAGTATATAGGGGATTTTGCAGATGAAAAACTTGTCTGAGTCCCTGAGCACACTTTCTCCCCTGTAGTCCACCTAGGAGATGGCCATTTTTTTCCCCACATGCTACATACTACATGGTGTGGAGTTGGGGTGGGATTCTCCTTGCTCCTCATTGCTGCTTCCAGGTCTTCCCCACTCCTATAAAACCTCTAGAAATGCACAGGCTGCCAGTCCTGGCCATCTGTCCTCTTCTCTATCTATCCTCACTCCTCAGGGGATCTCACAGCTTCAATTTTATATTTGTACCTGACCTCTTCTCTAAACTTTACTCTTCTGCATTCACCTGCCTACTTGACAGTTCCATGTGCATGTCTGACAAGCATTTCAAGCTCAAAACCAAAATGCTGATTTCCCTGCTTGTATCTACCTACCCAAACCTCCTTCTTCACTGCTTCTTCCTCATTTTAGCAAATGGCATCACTAGTCACCTATCTATGACAACTTAAACCTAAGAGCCAGATTTTCCTCACTTCTTTCTCTCACAATCTATAGTCAATCAGTTAATCTTATTGACCCCACTTTCAAAATATATTTGGAACTTAGCCACCTCTCAGTCTGGTCTAAGCCAGCCATGATAATCATCTAATTATTGCCCTGTTTCCTATGTTAGGCTGTATCAGTCACTTCTCCTTACATCAGCCTGAGTGATCTTGTAGTACTTGGGTTTTCTTTTTTTTTTTTTTTTTTT
>NW_016107585.1:788140-829218 GCF_001604975.1 Cebus imitator
TGAGACAGAGTCTTGCTCTGTCACCCAGGCTGGAGTGCAGTGGCACGATCTCAGCTCACTGCAACCTCTGCCTCCCAGGTTTAAGCGATTCTCCTGCCTCAGCCTCCTGAGTAACTGGGACTATAGGCATGTGCCACCACACCCAGCTAATTATTTTAATTTTTAACAGAGACAGGGTTTCACTGTGTTACCCAGGATGGTCTCAATCTCCAGACCTCATGATCTGCCTGCCTTGGCCTCCCAACGTGCTGGAATTACAGGGATGAGCCCCTGTGCCCAGTTGGGTTTTCTTTTTTAATTGGAGTATAATTTACAAAGCATGAAATGCACCTTATAAGTGTACAATACAGTGAGTTTTAATAAATGCTTCCATTGGTAGAACCACAGCCAAAACAATATACAGAACATTTCTCATTCCCAGAAATTTCCTTTGTGCCCCTTTAAAATCAATTCTCCTCTCCCAAAGGCACCCCTGTTCTGATTTCTATCTGTAAATTAGTTTTGCTTGTTCCAGACTTTCGTATACATTTATCTATTCTTTTGTGTCTAGTTTAATTTACTCAACATTATATTTTGACATTCGTCCATGCTGTCCATTGCATATATCAGCTTATTTCTTTTTATTGCGGAGTAGTTTTCTATTGTATACACACACCACAACCATCCATTCTCTTGTTAATGAACATTCTAATTATTTTCATATCCATATTGCCTAGTACAAATAAAGCTGCTATAATCATTGTTGTGCCAGTTTCCTTGTGGATGTGTTTTCATTTCTCTTCAGTAAATATCTAGGAGTGAAATTGCTACCTCATGAGGTAAATACATGTTTAACTTTTAAAGAAACTTCCAAAGTCTCCTAAACTGGTTGTACTATTTTATATTCCAACCAGCAATGTAGGAGAAGTCTAGCTACTGTACATTCCCACCAATATTCAATGTCCATCTTTTTCACTTTGGTTCTTCTCCTGGATGTGTGATATCTTGTTGTGACTTCAACTTGCACCTCTCTGATAATTAATAATGTTGAGTATTTTTTGCATTTGTTTTTAACTGAGTTATATGTCTTATTTATCGAGCAGTAAGAGTTCTTTATATATTATGGGGTACAACTCTTTTCTCAGATATATGTGTTGCTAATATTTCTTCCCAATCAATATCTTTTGACAAGCAAAAGCTTTTCATTTTGATGCAATGTATTGTTTTATTTTATTTTTGTTACTATTTTCTGTGTCTTAAGAAATGTTTTCCTATCCCAATGTTGTAAAAATAGTTTCCTATATTTTCTTTTAGAAAATGTATAGTTCATTTACATTTACGTGTATGATTAGTTTATTTTTGTGTATGGTATGTGGTAAGGATTGAGATCAGTCTACTACATGGGGCTTCTGTATAAACTACTGTTTTTCTGATGCAAAAAAGAAAAAAGAAAAACAATTCAGCTGGCATGTGGCTTTTAATGTTTGCTTTTCCTTCTTCTTCCTGCCTGGATTATAGTAATGAAATCCAGAGTACAAAAGCCATTGTGCCAATAAGGAGGAAAACCACACATTAAAGATAATAAAATAGAAAGAAAGGAGGTACCTGGAACCCCAATGAAACCATGGAGCTGCTGTTTCAACTCTAATCTACCAACATCTGAACATAATTGTCATGTAGCAAGACCAACCTACTAATTTACTGATTCATCATAGTTAAACAAATGTAGATAAGTAATATTTTCCTCTTAATAATTCAATGGTTTTCCATCACTTTTGGAATAAAATCCAATAGAGCCCTATGTAATACAAACCCCCACCTATCTCTCTGACCTCATTTCCTACCACTCTTTATACATACAACCCACTCTTGTCTAGCCATATTGGTCTTGGGGTGTTTCAGAAACAGCCACAGTTGCTCCCTTTTAGATCATTTATCTTTGCTTTTGCTGTTCTTTATACACAAAATATTAATTCTGTGCACAATTACTATCAATGTTACCCTCACATGGCTTCCTCATTTCATCCAGATGTTTGCTCAAATATTGCCTTCTCAAAAAAGTCTTTCTTGGCTAGGCACAGTGGCTCATGCCTGTAATCCCAGCACTTTGTGAGGCCAAGTTGGGCAGATCATGAGGTCAGGAGATCAAGACCAGCCTGACCAACACTGTGAAACACCGTCTCTACTAAAAATACAAAAATTAGCTGGGCATGGTGGCACACGCCTGTAACCCCAGCTACTCAGGAGGCTGAGGCAGGAGAATTGCTTGAACTGGGACCCAGGAGGCAGAGGTTTCAGTGAGCCGAAATCACATCACTGCAGTCCAGCCTGGGCTAAAGGGTAAGACTCCATCTCAAAAAAAAAAAAAAAACACAAAAGATACAACTACCATCTATAAAAAGGCCCTTTTTGATTGTTGAACTCTCTAAAATGTCACCCTTCACTTGCTGTATATTTACGATACTTTATGCTCTTATTCATTTTTATGATCTTTATCACTTATCTATATCACAAATATATTTGTGTTTGATTATTTGTTTACCTTCACTAGATTATAGGCACATTTTTTTTGTCACATCCAGCACTATATTGCCAGTGCCTAGAATAGTGCCCAGCACATAGTAGTTGCTCAACCAATGTTAATTATTTGAGCTTTACCTCAGGGTTTAGAGAACTTCAGTTAATTCCTCTGGATTTTGGAGTGTTAAGATTTTGAAATGTGAGGGGCACTGGAATTGTGACAGAAGTATTTGCATCTATGACAGGTACTAACTGATGGAAAAAATATAACACAGCAAAGAGGATGGAGACAAAGGAAAAAGAGTCAAGAGGCCAGAGCTAGGTTGATGCTGTGAATATCTGTTTCAAACTAGAGCTTGAAACCAGCACATTGATGGACTTTTCAGTTTTGTCAATAGATTCTCTCATGTTATTTATTTATTACTGGAGGGAAGGAGTGTTGCTTTGTCATCCAGGCTGGAGTGCAGTGGCATGATCTCGGCTTGCTGCAACCTCTGCCTCCCAGGTTCAAGCGATTCTCCTGCCTCAGCCTCCTGAGTAGCTGGGATTACAGGTGCCTGCCACCATGCCCAGCTAATTTTTTGTATTTTTAATAGAGACAGGGTTTTACCATGTCGGCCTGGCTAGTCTCAAACTCCTGACCTCATGAACTACCACCTCAGCCTCCCAAAGTGCTGGGATTACAGACGTGAGCCACCATGCCCAGCCAGATTCTCTCACTCAAAAAACACTTTCAGTTCAGGTTTCTATTTTGTTTTGTTGTTGTTCATTTTTTGTACAACCGAAAGATTCCTGAGAAGTGACTATGTGAGTCATAACCTAAGACTAGTGAATACAAAATTCTAAGATGGAGCCATAGCATTATAAAAGTTCAGAACGGAACTGTTTTTGTTTGCTTGCTTTGTGTTAGCCATGTCTTTTAAAATGTTTTATTAGAACATTAACAGGGCCAAGCGTGGTGGCTCATGCCTGTAATCCTAACACTTTGGGAGGCCAAGGTGGGCAGATCACTTGAGGTCAGGAGTTTGAGACCAGCCTGGCCAACATGGTAAGACCCCATCTCTACTCAAAAATACAAAAAATTAGCCAGGTGTAGTGGTGCACTCCTGTAGTGCTGGGCCTTATCCTCCTAAAGTGCTGGGATCATAGTTGTGAGCCACAGTGTTCGGCCGTGAATTACTTTTTGTGTATGGTGTGGTGAGGAAGGGATTGAGATTATACAGTGTCTATATAAAACACCAGATCTCTCTTTTATATAATGAAATGAAAGAGAAATACAATTTAGAGTTTAGTACTAGGGTATATTTTCCCCTTCTGAACAATAACTCGTAAGTCTTAATGAGGTCATTTGTTTTGCTTTGGCTGGTAGAAACTTAAGCAAAATTAAATATTTAATTGCCACAAGGATTCTTTTTAGGCAGTTAGAACAACCATTCCCCATCTCTGATCTATAAACACCTTTACTTTTGTTTTAACTCTTATTACATTTCTGATATTTATAGTAAGTGGAAGCAAATACCATATAGGCAGAGTAATTATAATAAATAGAAAGATAAAGATGATTGATAGATCGGTAGATAGATAGATTGCCCTTTGCAATCTTTAACATGACATTTTAATTTTATGGTAAAACTTACCCTTTAGCCCTATAGACTCTGGTTCCATATTCTAAGAATAAGCCTCCACATTTATCCTCTATTTTCCCCTACACCTGCTACTTATTTTTTTTATCATATCCCACCCCACCAATGACATAAGTAATAAACCTAGGTCATATATTGTCATGTGTTGCTTAATAACAAGGATATGTCCTAAGAAATCTGTCATTAGGAGATTTCATCGTCGTATGACCATCACAGAGTATGCTTTCACAAACCTAGATGGTATTGCCTACTACGCCCCTGCGTTATGTGATACAGCCTATTGCTCCTGGGCTACAAACCTATACAGTGTATCTTACTGTGCTGAATACTACAAGCAAATTATGACACAATGGTAAATGTTTGTATATCTAAACATATCCAAATCTAGAAAAAATAGAGTAAAAATACTATATCACAATCTTTGTAATGTTATGTTGTTATGGCTTGTATATGTGATCAATCATTGGCTAAATGTCATTATGCAGTGCTGGACTGGAAATGGTTGCACTTGAAGCTGTTTTGACACAGAAAGGAAATAGTTTGAATGAGAAATCTTAATTATTCTTGAAAAACAGGCGTGAATTTTTAGGTTGTAATTATTTTTATTTTTATTTTTTTTGCCCCCTACATCATGATCACGCCTGTAATCCCAGCACTTTTATTTTTTTTGTCCCCTACATCATGATCACGCCTGTAATCCCAGCACTTTGGGAGGCCGAGGCTGATAGATCATGAGGTCAGGAGATGGAGACCATCCTGGCTAACATGGTGAAACCCTGTCTCTACTAAAAATACAAAAAATTAGCCAGGTGTGGTGGCATGCACCTGTACTCCCAGCTACTTGGGAGGCTGAGGCAGAAGAATCACTTCAACCTGGGAGGTGGAGGTTGCAGTGAGCCAAGATCGCACCACTGCACTCCAGCCTGGGTGACAGAGAAAAACTCCATCTCAAAAAAAAAAAAAAAAAAAAAAAAAAACACAAAAGATACAACTACCATCTATAAAAAGGCCCTTTTTGATTGTTGAACTCTCTAAAATGTCACCCTTCACTTGCTNCAGCCTGGGTGACAGAGAAAAACTCCATCTCAAAAAAAAAAAAGAAAAAAGAAAAGAAAGGAGATGGAGCTGCTGTAAGTCCTGCACTTTCTTCTCCAAGATGTGACTGTGGCATGCTTTCTTCTATTCTTTTTTCTCTGGGGACTTGGGTGGGGGGGGCGCATAAAGAAAAGCATTTTGTAATTTGTGCCAGCCATTCTCCTTTCCCTGGATATTTCATTGCAGAAATCTTGCTGGGTGGGGAGGCCTTTGAGGCAGTACTTTATTCAATATCTGACTATCCGCATTCTAGGAAATCGTATTAAACATAAGGTCAATGACTAACAAGAGCTTTCTGAGCAGCTGCTCTGCTGACAATTTGGAGGATTGATTTCATCATTTGGTTATTTAAGCTAACTATACAAAAACACTTCAATTCAATTGGAGTGGAATTTCTAAACCATGTCCTCATTTTCTCAGAGATGGATAAGCAAGTCAAATTACTCTACAAATCTTCTCTCAGTTTCATCCTTTGAGAAAGCTTTGTTTTATTTTACTATTAAAACCATATACAAATAGATCTATCCCGTCATTGGTTTCTCTTACTAGTCCCATTTGTCTCTGATTTTGTATCTGGCAATTCCATTTTCTTACTAGAAACCAATGCCATTTTCCTACTAGCTCCCTGCTGCTGTCAGGATAGATTCCAAACTCCTCAGCCAAGGTCTGTGTGACAGGGCCCAGCCTGCCTCTCCTGACTCCACCTCAGTGGCCCTGCACACACTTCTTCTCTGAGCCCAGTCAAATAATTCATTACAAAGTCCCAGAACTCACATGCCCACTGGACGTTTCAGTAACTATATGCCTCTAACCTATACTGATGCACCCCATTTTTCTTTCAGGAAGACCCCAACTTTTCCCTCCTCCATGCAAATATTCCTAACCCAACAAGATAGTTAGTTACCTCACCCTGTATCCTCAGCAACCTCTGGTGATCCCTATCTTTAGTATTTACTCTTTACCTGCTTCCCCCACTCCGCTCTTCAAGGTCAGGGATGGTAGCTTATTCATCTCAATGTGCCTATTCCCAAAATGAGTTATTGAAGAGGTGCTTGATATTGTCTGTTGAATAAATAATGAATGTGTTATTCTGACTTAGATGAAAAGAAACTTTAGTAGCTTAATGGCCCAAAAATATCCCAAGAAATTTTATGTCCTCTGCTGATTATTGTCTGTCTGTCAGATACAGTCTTTATTCTTCTCCATTCTTCACTGTGTCTTGAGAGACTCATAATTTTGGACTTTATCTATCAGGCCCCTTATTTTACGGCTTTGGGAAATGTTTGAGCAGAGGGAGGCAATGGCATGAGCCCAGAGTGCAGCAGAAGAAAGAAGCTGAAATATTTTTTTCTTTTTGTTCTCCTCTTTTGCTGGAGCACAGGTTGGACATAACTAAAGTCCACAGTTTCCACAGAGTGGCCTTTCCCATAGGATAGTGCATATTCCTATAACTGCTCCATTTTCTCACCCCTCCAAAACCTTTCCTTCCTTCCTCTCCCTTCCTTTGTCCCATCCAACTATGGATAACCCCAGATGCTTCCTTCTCCCTTGTGGCTTCTCCTGTACTCTGCCGCACCTATGTAAAAGTCACTTCATTAAACTTTCAATTGCCCTTTCACATGAGTTGTCCCTGAATCCTGGTTGACAGCTCCAAGAATCCTAAGTTTCTTTTGTTTGCACTGTCTTTGCAATTCTTTTTTCTATCAACCCATAAACTTAACTAATCATATTAATTACTCATATTATATACCAGAAAAATATGTATGTTTGATGACTGATCTTTATAGGAGAAGCTGTCACTACTCAAGGACCTGAACCTAGCTTTCTTGCTCAGTTTTACCCTCCAAATTACAGGATCTACTATGTTCTATTTACTTCTTTTATTTTAAATGTACGCTAAACCTATCTGCAAAATACAAGTTGAATTATTCAGGTACAATGCAGACACACAGCATTCCAGCGTCCTTAATCCCATTTCTCCAAATGAAGTCTGTGTTATGAGTTGCAAAGGAATCTAGGCTACACTGCTGTGGTGAAAAATTACTGACTGCTTGCCAGATTTCCCACTGTTGTAAGAGTTGTTCTAAAGTAACTTGGGTGTGAACTATTAGAATGAATGGTGGATATTGAATTTTGTTCTTATGTGTCTGGCTTTACCCTCCTGTCTTAATCCTGCAGGCTTTTCTTCTGTCACAGACAGTGGAATAGCTGAGAGGTTAGACAAGCCCATCTCGGTGGCTGCTTAGTCAGCTCCTTGACCTGCCCAGTAATAAAACACTGTTCTGGTTTGTTTTTTATTTTTCCTTTTTTTTTTTTTTTTTTTTTTCAGTTTCTTCCACTTCTACTGTTTAAGTATGCAGGGTATATGTTTTGGGCATGCATAATATCAGAAATGGAATCAAAATTGCTTTTTCTCTAAAGTACACTTGTTCACTTGTTTCTAAATGTCAACCTTTTCACTTTTCTGACTTACATCACAGCCATTTAATCCCAGCATATCCCAGAGCATTTAAGTGAATTAAAATGTGAAAACAATCTGTATTTTACTTTACTATGTAGCTATGGGTGACAAAACCTGTGCCACTTGCATAAATCAGGTTTTTTTTGTGTGTTGGAAATAATTATATATTAACCTAAGGGCAACTATTTAATGAAAATTAAAAACCAAAATAACTTTTGATGCTTTTGACTATTCAATAATTTCACTGTATATTACCAGGCTTCCTCCCCACTTCCCCTCATCCTTTTTTTAATGGAAGTGTAATAAGGGCACTAAAAAGGGGGTTACTAATGTTTGCATAATTTGGAAAAGTAGAAGACATAAAATCTATAGTAATTTTAGCTCTGCATCATTAAACATGAAATATTGATTATTGCTCTTTGCAACAGAATTTATGAAGCTAGCTAGGCTGCTGTGTCCACATAAAGCGATTCTGATGCTTTGCCCTCAGACCTCAGTGACTGTAAATGATGCTCCTTGGTGACAACTGGGAGGCTGGCATTCTGATCCACAGCCTTAAGAGATACATTTCCCAGATTAGACCAGAAATGACCCAGCTGCACAGCCCAACTTCAGAAAATTAAATTGGAGGGAGTCCAAACCTCTGTTGAAATAACTGTGTGAATTACAATGCTTCCACAGGCCTTGTTATAATGTAAATGTGCTTTACAATTTACTGCCATTTCCCTTCTATCCCTGCTGTGAATATGGGCATTAATAGTCATCTCATATATTTAAATGCAAAAAGGCATCAAAAATAAAAATGCAAGATTCATGTATTCTCCCTTTGGAAAGCAAGGACTAAATTCCTTGTTTTTCTTTTGCCATTTTTCTTTCTTTCTTTTTTTTTCAAAAGGAGCATACATTTTGTTTATGTATTATGCATTAATGTTTTCTATGGCTAGCAAACCTGTAAATTTCACACAGGGAATTTACCTTGCAGCTAAACATGAATTTCTTTGGAAGGAAAAAAATAGGACATCAACAGCTCATTTAAAGGATCCATTTAGGTAAGTTATGGGCACATGAGGCATACACGAGTAGTGGACTTAAAAAGAGATTTGCCTGTTTCTAACACTTTAAGGATATTTTGAATGTCCAACGAGATTCAGAGGGATAGATTTTATAGCAGTAATCACTGAGTGAGATAGACCTGGGCCTTACTATACTTGTTGATGGTCGACTTATTTTTAATATCAGCTGCCTCATACGTTGTAAACTTAAAAACTTACCAACATAAGATATGCCCAGGAAATTGTTGGACAGCTCATTCTTTATTCTTACTCGACCAACCAGGCTATGTTCATAAACATTAGGACATAAAAGCTTTTGCCTGCCTAATGCAAAAATGTCAAACACCTGATCTAAATGGAACCATAGCAAGTGCAAACCTAATTTTGACTGGTTAAGCCATTGTCCCTGGTAACCTTGGATCTGAGATAATTTGAGTCCCTGAGATCCCTCAAGAGTAGATGGGTACTTCTGGAAGGGTACACTTAAAGTCAGATCATTCAAGCCAGCTCTTTGCCCTCGTCTGAAAAAGCACCAGCAAAATGCAATCCACTCACACTGGTTCCAGGATTGTCAGAGTGGATGAGCCAGCTCAATGCTATTTTGAAAAATACCCTTCAGGTTTAAATATTCCCCTTTCCTTTCCATAAGTAGTACATGGTCTCAAAAGTTTTGCTCGTTTTAGATCATGACATTCAAAAACTATCATTATAGAATGAAGAACCAGCTCATTACAAAATGCCTAACCACTTCCATTAATCGAGGATACAAGAAATTGAAACACTACTAGTAACATTTTTAAGTGGTCTTTTTGCTCACTGTTAATTCAGCTCAATAGCAGGACAATATAAAAATTCAACTGAGATCAAAATATAGGTACAGGCGTAGGGTGGAGCTATTTTTACATTTCATATATTTCTGCATTCTGAGAAAAAAAATCCTAGAGACCATGCTTCAAGCTGAGAACAAAAGTACAAATAAGCACAGAAGCCAACAAATAAACACCTCTCAGAATGCAGACAGAATAGCAAATGTGGATATGTGAATCCATACACCAGCTCCGGGTTTCCTGCACCAAAGGACATAAACAAAGTGCAGGCAATCAGAACAACATGTAACTCCCAAACTGTTTATACCTGATTCTGGAATGCATTTTGTTGTAGTGTAGCAAACACCATCCAGATTAGACTTTTTTTTTCCTTAGCCAGGTTAGAAAATGAGTTTGCATTTCTTATGTATTTACTAAGTGATGTTGTGAGACAGCAATCCAAATTCATGCTGGGAAGAGCTCCTAAAATGCCCTGCAGCCCCTCATACCCACCTATCTCCCCCTTTCGATCCCCTCCACTACCAACCTTCTTCAGGGCCTTGATACTTCTCCCTGGGACTATTTCCTTGCGCTGCTGAATTGCTTTTAAGTACATATTCAATAACTCAAAACATCATTATTTTTGTGGAAACAGGGTTGTTCAGGCTGGTCTCAACCTCCTGCCCTCAAGCAATCATTTTGCCTTGGCCTTCCAAAGTTCTGGGATTATTGGCATGAACCACCATGCCTGGCCCATCTCCAGTAATTTAACTCTTCTGCTTATAAACCCTACGGCTAACTTAAACAAAAGCAATCTTCAGGATTAAAAACATTCCTAACTCCCTACCCAAAGGATTGCTTCTCCTATACCTTCTGAAATTCTTCAAAATTTGTTTGAAATGTGATTTTATATATTTTAGTATTTCCTTTTGCAACTAACTTTGTCATTTCTTTGAACTATTTTTATTACTACTAACATTTATTGAATTTTACTAGGCTCCAGGCATGTTGCATGAATTAGCTGTTACAAATTATCACTGAAGCCTTATAAAAATAGCAACATATGCAATTATTATTCCCATTTCTTGGATAAGAAAATATACTTAGGAGATTACATAACTTGTCCAAGGTCTTATAGCAGAAATGGGATGCCAATATAATAAGCAGTCTGATCCCAGAGTATAAACTGTATCATCTGCACTCTTTTTCCATGAATGACTTGGGACTTACACCAGTGTGAGTAGTAGCAGTATCTTATCCATGGTACTTGTAAAGAAGTTGTCATGTTTTGTAAAGTGCTCGGATTTATCATTTAAATTAGATGTGTCACCTGATTACTATCTGACCTTAGAAAGCTGACTCCTTTCCTCTAGATCTGTTTCATCACGTGTAAGATGATGATGGCAATGCCTACTACACAGTAATATGTGGGGATTAACTAAAATAACACATTTAAAAGTGTTTTGTGCACTCTAAAGTGCTGGTCATCCATAGGGAGATTCTGTAAGTGTCACACTGAGGATAGCAATTATGTCTTACTTGTCTTGTCATTCCTGTGGTACCCAGCTCTGCTCCATTCCTGTGTAATCTTGGGCCATGTGACTCCTTTGAGCCTCAGTTTTATCATCTGTAAAATGGGGACACTAACTGTACCAAATTTCAAAGCTTGATGATTAAAAATTCAGTCTTGCACCATTCAAATAGCAGGTGCTCAATGACATCAGTTATTTTCACTGTCATATACATTTTTATTATTACGTATCTCCAGCCTCTTCAAAACATAGACATTAACCTAAGTATCTTCTCCTGGTTCACACTCAACCCATTTCCCGTTAGTAACCCAGTTTTGCCAATTTTATTTCTTAATGGCCTCTGGAACACAATCTATTTCTACTGTCCTTATTTGAGGACTTACTGCCTGCCAGAAGGAGAAACCTGAAATGCCAGCCTCATCAAGACAGTCAACTCCTTGGAACCTTTCTTGATCCCCCTGGCCCAGCTGATAGAGCCTAAGCCCCTGGGCCTGACAGGGCTTCATACAAAGTTCTGTGTGATGTGCCCTCTCTTTCCATCCCCAACCTACCTAATTCTCTTGGAACATCAACATGTCATCAAAACCCAGAATAGGATCATGAACTCAAAAACTTGGGATGAGTCAGTCCAGATGGGGGTTTAAATAAATTGATAAGAGAATCTTTTAAAGACAAAAGAAAAGGGCAGTAATACATTGCAGTGTATATATTACCATTAAATAGCACACATTACCTCAATTATTTGGAGAGCAGTCTCCAGGAGAGCTCTACATACTGGAACAAATCTCTATACTTGGATATTAAGTCCTCTGTGTCCCAGAAGATCTGTCACACAGCTCCCAGACAAACCCCACCTACTCTACCTTAAAGTTTTCATTTAAAGCCCTCTTTAGGAACAATTCTTAAACAAGCTTTTATTATTTCCTAGCTTGTAGCAAATAAAAGAATTCATAAGAATGTGATTATCAGAAAACACAAATGAGATAAGGTGATCACAGACTAGATGTGGGGGGAAGAAACAAGAAACTAAAAACCAGATCCTAAAGTATATTTTCACTGAAGACATGAATAAAGGTTTCTACTGTTTGGAATGTTGCCTCCTCTTGAAACCTCTGGAAGTGTCCTCATTTGATGTAAGCTTCACTTCCTGAACTCATACAGCTGGATGTGGCTATGCTGGGAATAGCCCTCATTTTGCCCATATAAGTTGTCTCATCATCCTTACTATAGCCTAAATGTTGGGAGCAGAATCTTTTTTTCCCATTAAGTCTGAATATCTTTCAAACTAACAAACCCTACCTTGGCCAACTGGGCTGTGCCAGCTACAAACTCGGGACATGTGGAGCTTGTGGTCAGGGATACATCTTCCCAGGATATCAAGTCTACTCCATGAACAGCAAAAGCATGATTTCAAAATGTAGTACAAAGTTTCAATTAATTTTAAAGCTAAAACAGGAAGCCTCAAATAACATTTAGGTTTGAATATGGCTATTTTTCCTACACACCCCCAACAACAATATACACAGTACTATTTTCTGCCTTTGAGATTTCTGGGTGGAGAATTTGACAAACACTACCCTAGATAAGACAGAAAGTGAATATAATTGCATGAGTGTCATGTACTTTAAAAATTAGGATGGCTAAAAAGTATGTAATAGTATGAATTCTATCAACAATGGATAAAATTTTATGTTCATCACCATGCTATTCACAATAGCAATGACATGGAATTAACCTAGCTGCCCATCAATGATGGAATGGATAAAGAAAATATGGTGTATACACATTATGGAATACACAGCCATAAAAAAGAATGAAATTATGCCCTTTGCAGCAACATGGATGGACCTGGAGGACATAATCCTAAGACAATTAATGCAGAAACAGAAAACCAAACACTGTATGTTCTCACTTGTAAGTGAGAGCTAAACATTAAGCACAACTGGACATAAATGGGTACAACAGACACTACAGATTATAAGAGGGTGGAGGGAAGAGGGAGAGGGACATGGGATGAAAAACTACCTATTGGGTACTATGCTTACTACCTGGGTCCAATTTACCCATGTAACAATCCTACACATGCACCCCCTGTATCTAAAATAAAAGCTGAATTTTTAAAAAATGGACAAAACTGTGCTTGAGGTGGCAAGCAACTTTAATCTGGAAAAAGAAAAAGAAGAAAAGGAGGAGGAGGGTGGAGAGGCAGGAGAGGGAGAGGGAGAGAGCGGGGTAGGGGACATTTAGGGGTTGAGTAGAAGCCACAACACTGAAAGCATGAAATTAAAAACAGAAGTTGAGAAAGAACATGAAAAAAGAAAGAAAACTTTTAGTCATTTAATCATTGTTCCATTCACCGTTTAACAACAATGTAATCAAATGTTAGGCACTGTGCTACAATGGGGCTATAGTGGCAGAAGGGGGAGATAATAGGAAGACACAGCCCCTGTCTTCCTACAGCCTGAAAGGCCCAGTATAACCAGAAAAAAGGAAAAGAGTTGTTGAAGACTGTTTCTATGCGAAAACTGACTTAAACATTTTGACCTTCTGGACAGAATGAGATCAAATAAGCCCGACTGTTGTATACATGACAATGGAGCTCGAAAGATAGTATTTTAGAAAGGGGCAAGAAAAGGCTAAGAGTGGACGCATGCGCTCATGGCAGGAAAGTTGGCCCTTATTGGTCAACCGGAATGGCAAGCCTGTGTGCAGAATGTGGAAAGAGTGATGGAAATGCCACCGAAGTTAAAATGTAAAATTCCAGGGTGTGAATTAGGGCCTTATTTAATAAAAAAGGCGTTTACTGTCAGAGACAAAGACAAGGCAGGCAGATAGATGAGGACAGTGTGGCCAAATCTGCTTTGTCGTGTGATGACCCATAATACCCTTGTGGATTAGAGGGTCAATTTACCCCCTGCATATTATAATCTATTAACAACAATTGACTATCACATCACATCTAGTGACATCAAAGATAGTATAAAAGATTAGGTATTTCTTCTGTAGCTTCATCCATTCTAAACCACATATTCATTTTCTTAAATAGAGATACCCACACCAAAGGGAAAATATTAGGTTTATGTAAACAGATCATCACTTTTTAAAGCCAACAAGAAATTACCAATAAGATGACTTTATTCTGCTCATATGTGAAATTCCCCATTAGTAAACAATTACATTTCATAATCTTAGTAATTGTCCCAAATTGCTTCATAACAAGTAGGTGAGCCACACTGATAAGGAGAGGTATTTTATTCTGAACTGAGATATGTCAGAATTGGTATTTTTTCTTCAGACAGTTACCGCAGAATGTTCAGAAAGAATGCCTAAATCCCAAAGAGGAAATTAAATCTCAGCTGAGCTTTCTGCTATTAAAACTACTATTACATCTTTTAGACATGTAATCTCTATGTGCTCAAGATATTGACACAACTGTTATCTAAAAACCAAGTGGAAATAAACAGGGGAAAAATGCTTGGTTTTCTCAAAGTAGAGGATAAGGAAGGAAAGAGGAGATGAAATAAGAAATTATTGGAACAGAACATGGAACGGAGTCCCTACTATTCATAATTGTCTAGAATCGTGGTAGTAATCCCACAGTGCACAGCTCACTAAGGCTCTCATCCCCAGCCTCATGACTATTCTTCTCACTTCCACCTATTTACTTTAAATTGTCTTGCTGACTGTTCTTTGCCCCTCTCTCTTCAATACGAAATTGTCATGCTTAATATCTATCAAGTCTTTAAATTGAAGACCGCATTCTGTATTCTCTGCAGCAACCATGTTCTCACCTGTATTGGAAAGGCTCTTCCAAACATGCATTCCTTCTTTAATAAAATATTTACAACCTAGTCTTTAGATAAAGGTTTTCCTTTGCTATGTAGAACACTGGAATAATCCTCTTTGAGGAATGTTCCAGCCAGAATTAGTGAGAAATCTGATGCATGCAGTAGGTTCCATATAGCTAATATTTTTTGAGAATCCTGGAATGGTGTAGATAGACCTGGCCATTTTCTGCCATCAGCAGCTTTGAAGTTCTGAGGTGTGGAGCCAGCCATTGAAACCACAATGTCAAGTAACTTGAATAAAGCCAAATGCATTTTTGGATATCCCTTTAAGGGAAAGAATCTTGATATTTCACCACACCAGCCCCCACACAAAATAATAAGATTGTTACTCTAGGTAAGCAGGTCTCAAAAATATCAATATAAGTAGTTATAAGCTTTAATAGACCTTGGAATCCAATTATCTACAGTTTCATGGTGGCTAAGTAATTTATGATAATTGCAAATTCATTAGATTATAATTTGCCACAGCCAAACCTATGAATGTCCTGATATCTTTAAAAACACGCATTCTCAAGGTGAAACATGGCATTTTCTTTGTTCATTGCTACCAAAATTATCTAATTATAACAATTTAGAAAGCCTCCCATTACTTAAACCTGGATCATTTGGAGGTTTACTTTGTTAATGCAAAAACATAAACCTAAGAGCACTGCACTATCTCATTAAGCCTCCTGATTTCAGCAGCTGTCTGGTATTAGCTGAAAGCAATCTACTGTGTGTGCTTCAATGGCCTCCCGTTCACCTCTGATCCACAAACAAAAGCGACTTTAGAGAATGTACACATACATGCACATGGACACAACACACACACACAACATACAACACTTACATAAAACACGTATAGATTGGTGAATCATAAGGTAAACTCCTATGACCATCACCCAAGTCAAAAAACAGAACTTTGACAAACATGTCACAAGCCCCTTCATATGCCCTATCCCGATTTCACTTCTCTCCCTTTCTCCAGAACTAATCAGGATCACAATTTACAAAGCAACCACTTTCTTACATTTCTCTCTACTTTTCTCACCCAATTGGGCATCCTGAAATGCTATTGTTTAGTCTTACCCATATCTAAAATTTTTTATTTAAAAATATAGATTCACTGAAGTTCCACAAACGTTCAGGATGGCCCCACACACGTTTTACTCCTCCTCCCCTAATATTAGCATCTTACATAACTCTAGTTGTAATGTAATTAGAAAGATATATTTGGTCTCTGCCGCTGGTTCCTGACATAGCACTCCTAAAACTCTCACTTCCTGAGTGATGGGGTGATAAAAGCATCTTTCGTTATAATATTTGGTCTTGGTTCCTGGCTCCATACATAAGAACTTCTAAGACCCTTGGAATCTTCAGAGCAAAGAGTGCCTTTCTGTATGCTAATGAGATGACCAGCAGTTGGGCCCCTACATAGCTTCATGAAGAGGGCTGGTTGCCAGAGGAACCAACCATGTGAGGAGAGGATTAAAACTTTCAGCCCCACCCTGGACCTCTGGAGATGGGAAAGGGACGATATTGAGTTTAGTCACCAGTGATTAACTTAATCCATCATGCCTAGATAATGGAACCTCCATAAAAACCCTAAAGAATGGAGTCTGAAGGGCTGGTGAACAACTTGGAGCTGCTTAGAGGGTGGCATGCTTGGATAGGACATGATTAGTTCCACATCATTTCCTATATACCTTACCCTATGTATCTCTTCTATTTGGTTATTTCTAAATTGCATTCTTTATAGTAAACCAATAATAGTACATGAAGTGTTTCCCTGAATTCTGTGAGCTGTTACAGCAAATATCAAACGTGAGAAGGAATTGTGGGAATCCCCAGTTTGTAGCTGGTCAGGCAGAAATGTAGGTGGCAACCTGGGACTTATGAATGGCATCTGAAGTGGGGTTAGAATTGTGGGATTGAGCCCTTTAATTTGTGGTATATATTGCTAACTCTAGGTAAATAGCACTAGAATTGAATTGACTGCACCCAGTTGGTGAACTGAATGAACCCACTTGGTGTCCACAGAGAATTGGAGAATTTCTTGGTGGTGGAAAAAATACCATGTTTGGTGTCAGAAGTGCTGTGACTAAAAAAAAACAACTTGAGTTTTTCTTTAATAGTATACCATGAAATTGACATTGATGCGATTCACAAAGTATATTTGAATTTTATTAATTACATATTCACTCGTGTGTGTGTGTGTGTGTTTATAATGCTATGAAATTTACACCACATACATAGCTTTGGCTAACTACTACTGCAATCAAGATACATAACTGTTCCATTACCACAAGGCTTCTCTGCTCCCCCATTACAGAGATAACCACCCTTCCTTTCCCAAATCTGTAGCTCTGGTAAATATTGCTCTTTTTTCTATCTTTATGGTTTCATTTTAAGAATATCCAAGTGAATTTATACATCAGGCAACCTTTTGAGGATTGCTTTTTTTCACATAACATAATTTTCATTTTTTCATTCACTTTGTGTGTATGACTACTACTGTTTTATTGTTGAGTTGTATTCCATGGTATGGATGTGTCACAGTTCGCTTCATCAGTCAACTATTGAAAAACATGTAGGTTGTTTCCAATTTTTGGCTATTATAATAAAGCTGCTATCAATAGATACAGCATTATTATAAATCTATCATAAATCTATCAGGTACATATTTTTGTTTGGACACAACTTTCTATTTTTCTGAGATAAATGCCAAATTTTATGGGTTATAGTTTTAATTTTAGAAAAACTTTGTTAAACTCTTTACCAGAGTGACTTTACTATTTTATTTTCCCACCAGTAATACATGGGTGATCCTGTTTCTCTGAATCCTTGCCAGTGTTTTATGTTTCCCATTTAATAAAGAATTTGTCATACATTTAAATTTTTAAAATGTACAGATTCTCCCCTTATCTCTTTCTTTTCCTTATAATTTGCTGAAGAACTCAAGCGGTTGACCTGTAGAGTTTCCCAGTCTGGATTTTACTGAGTGTATGATCATGATGAAGTTCAATAAGAAACTAGATTCAGAAGCCTGATCGGATTCTAGTTTGATCCTTTGTGGAGGTGTTGGGTAGTAGCGCGTACTTCCATCAGGAAGCTCATAGAAGTTTACTGGTCTTATATCTCTGCTGATAGCAGCTTTTGGAGCTCAATACCTAAATCCATTAATTTATGCTGTATTGAAAAATGGTTCTATGCTAAGTCCATGATTATATTTATTACATGAAACAAATTTATAAAGAAACTTTTATCTACTCTTTGCTCACTCAGTAGTGTATTCACACAGGAGGAAGACAAATCTTATTTTCTTTTACCAACTTTCAGGATGAAGT
Organism: Cebus imitator; assembly: GCF_001604975.1. Taxonomy (NCBI): domain Eukaryota; kingdom Metazoa; phylum Chordata; class Mammalia; order Primates; family Cebidae; genus Cebus; species Cebus imitator. The sequence continues at coordinate 806,403 of NW_016107585.1, forward strand.
AGTTCTTTGTTATCCTGCAAACATGGCCAGTTATCTTTTTAACATCACTAGTAATCCATGAATGTAAACAAATTTGACAGTTTTTTCTTATTAAATATCGGTTATTTCTAAATACTTTTATTTCTCCTATTACTATAACTCAAATTGTTCTACTTTGGGGCAGTGGGAACCTCTTCAAATTGTCTCCCGAGTCCTTTTGACACAACCCTTTTAGCCTCAGCTAAATTTGCAGCTATTTGCTCTGACAAAATGGTTCAGGCTTACATACTTCCTGCCACACACCCAGAGCCAACCATTTCTTTAAGTTTTGTGTTTTTTTAAGTGGGAAATATTATTTTATTATAATCTGGGCTATATAAATGATTATTACAGGTTCCATAGCCCTTATCTGAAATGCTTGGGACCAGAAATGTTTTTGATTTTTTTTGGATTTTAGAATATTTGCAGATACATAATGAGATATCTTGGGGATAGGACCCAAATCTAAACACTAAACTCACTTATGATTCACATATGCCTTATACACATAGCCTAAAGGTAACTTTACATATTTTAATAATTTTGTGCATGCAACAAAGATTATGTNATACATAGCCTGAGGTAATTTTATACAACATTTTAAATTACTTTGTGCACTCATCACATGAAGCATAGAATTTTCCACTTGTGGTATCATGTTGGTGCTCAGGAAGTTTCGAATTCTGAAGCATTTTGAATTTTGCATTTTTAGATGGCAGATACTCAACATGTATTACTGCACTGGTCATTATTTCTAGGACTTTTTGGTAGACAGAGCTGGGTATATATGGTTAAATGCCTCATAGGTTCATTCTGATATTTTGAATTCAGTTTCAGGACAGCAGGGTTTGAACTAAACCTTTTTTTACAGTATGTCTGTATCTCCATCTTCCAAAGCAGAGTCTTAGTTCTCAAGGATATATGAGGTGATAAAATCAGAATAACGTACTCATTCTGCAATTATATCAAACACATAAGAACTTACACATGTAACGTTAATAATACTACCACTGACTATGAGAATAAAAAGTCAGATTTTTACATGTTACCCTCCTTTTTATCCCCCATTTCTTCAAATAGTTTTATTATATCTACATCATTGCATATGGCCACTACATATCATATTCTTACTTTTTGACACTTATTTCATCTGAACTTCTTAGTGAGTATATATTGAACGCTTGCCATCACTTCCTAGGTTTACATCTCTCTCGTCATTTTGGTTGTCTGAAGTTTAGTCTCTAGCAAATTCCTCAACAATGCTTAGAAGCAAAATCCCTTAAGTTTTTAGACGTTTGTAACAGTTTATACTTTCTATACTTGGAAGTTTTGTTTTCAAGTATATAAAATCTTGGCAAACATGTTCTTTCCTTGAGTACTATAAATGTGTTACTCTATTTTCTTCTGGCATAATAAAAAATTTGATGAAAATCTCAATTTCCCCCCTAAGTCACATGCTCTTTTTGCACAGATATCTAGTGGTTATTTTTCTTTACAGTTGAATAACTTTACCAAAATATGTCTTGGTATTTATTATTCTGGGTTGGTACTCTCACGTACATAGGGAGATGTCCCTGTTTATGGATAATTTTTATTATATAAATTTAAGGTGTATAATATGAAGTTTTGATTTACATATTCATAGTGAAATGATTACTATAGGTAAGCAATTTAATATATGCATTGCCTTTCTAGTTACCGTTTGCTTTTACTTATTTTTGTGTTAAGAGCACCTAAAACCTACTCTCAGCAAATTTTAAAAATACAATATTATTAACTACAGTCGTACTATACATTAGATCTTTAGACCTATTTATTCTACATAACTACAAGTTTGTAACCTTTGATCTTCATCCGTCAATTTCCTCCCTGTCCCCAACTTTGGTAAGCAGCATTCTACTCTCTGTTTCTATAAATTTAACAATTTTTTTTTTTGTTACACTTAGAAGTGAGATTATATAGTATTTTTCTTTCTGTGTCTGGTATATTTCACTTAGCATTATGTGCTCCAGGTTAATCCATGTTGTCACAAATGACAATGTCTGCATCTTTTTAAAGGCTGAATAATATTTCGTGTGTGTGTGTATAACACACACAATTTCTTTGTCCATTCATCCATTGACAGACACTTGTTTCTGTATCTTGGCTACTGTGAATAATGCTGTGACGAACATGGAGTCTTTGAGGTACTGATTTCATTTACTCTTGGTACCTACCCAGAAGAGGGATTGCTGGATCATATAGGAGTCTATTTCAATCATTTTTTATTTCAGGAAAGTTTCTTATGTTATAATTTTCGTATTTGGCTCCCTTGCTTTGACTCTTCTATATTGATTGAACACATTGGATGTTCCTTACATGTGTTTCAATATTAGTCAGATTCTTTCAAATCTCTCTTTTCTTTAAAGAGTTTTTTAAACCTTTTATTTCTTTTAAAGTATATATTCATTCTTGTGCGTCTTCCAGTTTAGTGTCCAATTCTAATACAATCAGTCTTTTGTTTCTTTCTTTTTCTTTCTTTCTCATCTTTCCTGGCAGAGGCTGACTCTAGGTTAAGCCCACAAGATTGGAAAAGAGTAGATGGAGTTGAAACTGCTTTTTAAAACTGCACCGGTATAGCTTAACTGGTTGAGACAGCAGGGCCTTATTTTTTTAACTTAGAAGATTTTGGATCAAGGGAGAAAAATGTAGAAAACTGACAGGTGATCCATATTCACATCTCCAAGATGTCTCTGAGATGTTGAGTAGAACATTACATGCTTTTAAAGCACTAGTGTTTGCCTCTACTTAAAGAAAATCGTAGTAATTTATAATGACTTTATTCTCTGCAGGAAAATACTCAAGGGCAATTACCTTCAGGCCCTTCTCTTCAGAATTCTAGGACTGCAGCAGAGACCATTTTAAAAACAAGTTTTCAGAAAAGCCTTAGCCCTTTAAGGTCTTATATGAAGCATCTATGGTGCTAACAAATGAGGCCTGGAACTTACGTAGCATCTACTTCAAGTCAGGTACCTTATATTGATTATTACATTCTCCCCCACTATTTTAATCATCACCATTTTAATTGAGAAGAAATGTAAACTCCAAGAAGTTTACATTGCCTAGGATCACATAGAATAGTAGACATTTGAATTCTGGCCTTTTCTAACTCCATGGTCATAAACCACGTTGCTTTCCATTTGAAATTGGAAGAAAAGGTAAAACAAAGAAATGAATCAGGTGTCGTTTTTCTGTCTTCCTAAATTACCTGATCTCCGCTGCCTTATTCTATTTTTCAAATGCTGTCAACCTGGCTTTCATTCTCTCCACAGCACATAAATTCCCTTGTATCATTAGATGTCTTCTCTGAGCTCAAACTCGGAAATAACCCAGCATGTAAACGACAATGGCATGGGAGCAGCATGGGTCTGTAATGGAAACTTTAGTCCAGAGGACAGAAAACTTTGGGCAAATCACCTGAACTGTAACTTTGTTTCCTTGTTTCTAAGAAAGAAATAACAAGCCATAGTTAGTGACTAGGCTGTGCAGCTCCCAGATGTTAGTTTCTAAAGCCACGAGGTTAATGTTTGTTCACGTTCCTGTTCATCGGGATCTTCCATTAGGAGGCAGTGTTTTTGTTGTGCTGATGCTGGAACCCAGGATCACAGAGCAGCCAGCCACCTTCTGGAGTGCCTCCAGTCCCCATGACAGGAGAAAGAAGAAATTCTCCTCGTTTGCTAGAGCCGCCATAACAAAATACGACAGTCGGGGGGCTGAAACAATAGAAATGTATTTTCTTATAGTTCTGGAGGGCGGAAGTCCAAGATAGAGCACAGGCACAGGATTGGTTTCTTCTGAGGCCTCTCTTGTTGACTTGCAAATGACGGCTCGGTAGCTGACCTTTGCTCAGTGCCCACACTTCCCTGGTGCTTCCTCTTCTTCTCATTAGGACACCACTCTTAATGAATTAGAGCCCCACTATATCACCTCATTTAGCTTTAATTGTCTATTTAAAGGCCCAATCTTCAAATACAGTCACATTCTAAGGTACTGGAGACTAGGGCTTCAACATATGAATTGGGGGTGGCAGGGACACAGTTCAGTCTGTAACAGAGGCCATGGAGAGCTTTGACTGCATCCCCATAACCCTTTTCCCATTTTTAACCCACTGCAGAAGATGCCTTTTAAAATCGATGAAGTGAGAGTAAAAACGGATTATCAAAGACTCTTAAGGGAGCACACATCATAGAAATCTGAGATACAGAAAGAATGGAAGCACGCCACTTGCAGACTTGCCCCTCATCCATTAGGGTGTTTTTCATGCCTCAACAGAGAAACATTTCAAAAACATACAGGGCAAAGGGAAACCTGTCAAACTCCTCCAGAGATACCACTGAGTGCTGAGGAAAGCATCCCACTTAAATTGGCTTTCTCCTTCATTCACCCAGGGCCTTGTCCAGCGGGACTGACATGGAGAGAGCATTGCAGGCTTGGATGTGAAGTGGAAGTTATGCAGTCTTTCCAGCTGGGACTACAAGTCATTTCCCAACTATAGAATATGGGCCCACTAACATGTATCTCTGATGAGACTAGCCCCTCCATGTTGTTAAGACAGGTCTGCAAGTCAATACAGTCAGAAGTAAACCAAAATCTCTAGCAAAGGAGAGATCTTTAATATTTTTACTAGAAAAGCATTGTCATCCATGTGTTGTGCCTCAGTATACAGAAAAGAAGGATGTGAAGACACCAAGAGAGCAACACTTTCCATAGCTGGATATATTTTTTTAATGAATTTTTTCTAATTTAAAATTTTTGCTTCTTTTGTGATGTAATTTGTCCTGTTTTTATAATAGTTGGTGATTTATCACTGACATGTAAGATAAATGTATATGATTGTGGATTTAATTGTGAAGTGTTCTTTCACGTTTAAGTTTCAGTCATCTTTTTTACCTCTTGTCAGTATACAGAATGCTAAAAGAATAAAACAAGACAAAATATTAAAAACATAGTGATCCTTTAGAAAGATCTAGAATTGGCTTTTTTTGAAGCTTGCTAATTTCTAACTACAGAATTTACCTTCCCTCCTCTGCTGAGCATCAAATCATCTTGTTCCTCCTGAGTGTCAAGAGGCCACGTCTTCTGCTGACCACAGGCCAGTACACAGAGTGGACGTTAATGAATCCCCATATAGAGAAGGCGGCCAGTAATGTTTATGTGTTATAGAATTGAAATGTGGCATTTTCTAGCCTCTGGCTGAAGACTTCCCTCCATCCTTCCTGTGACATAATTCTTACAAAGAACAGTTTTGTTTTAAATTATAATTAAAAAAAAAAAATTCTGAGTCTATCATTTTCTCCAGTACCTCCAAACAGACAGAACGTATGGGGGAGTCCTTTGGTCAGACATGCTTCTCCTCGAAATTTTTGATGTAAGGTTTTAATCAACAGAGTAATGGTCTCTAAAGATGTCTCCTAGAACTGTGAATTTGGTACCTTACATGGCAAAAAGATCTTTGCAGATATAAGTCAAGGATTTTGAAATTGGGAGATTATTTTGGATTATCCAGAGGGGATTAATGTAATCACAAGAGTTCTTCTAAGAGAAAGGCAGAGGGATCAGAATAAGGGAGAGAGATTTGAAGATGCTATGCTGCTGGCTTTGAAGATGGAAGAAAGGATCGTTAACCAAGAAATGCTGGGAAAAACAAGTCAACAAAAAAAAGATTCTCTCCTAGAGCCTCCAGAAGGAACAAAGCCCTGCATACACTTTAATGTTTACTCATCGAAACTTGTTTCAGACTTCTGGCTCTCAGGACTGTGAGATAATAAATCTGTGTTGGGGCCAGGCACAGTGGCTCATGCCTGTAATCCTAATACTTTGGGAGGCTGAGGCGAGCAGATCATGAGGTCAAGGGTTCGAGACCAGCCTGTTCAACATGGTGAAACCCCGTCTCTACTAAAAATACAAACATTAGCCAGGCATGGTGGCACGCACTTGTAATCCCAGCTATTTGGGAGGCTGAGGCAGGAGAATCACTTGAACCCAGGAGGCAGAGGTTGCAGTGAGCTGAGATCACTCCAGCCTGGGCAACAGAGCAAGACTGCCTCAAAAACAATAAATAAATAAAACAAACAAAAATTTTTAAAAAACTGCGCTGGCTTAACCCACTAAGTTTGTCATAATTTGTTACAGCAGCAATATAAAACTAATATGAAGATTCACTCCAAACAGCCCCCAAATGGAATTTGAAATAGAAAATTATTCCTGCTTGATATTCATTCTCGCTGATGATATAAACACTTCTTCAACTTAAAAACTCTCAAACCTTCCCCAGTCCCAGTCACCTACAGAATTTCAAATGGTCCAATTAAATCACAGGCATATTCTGACATTACTTCTTATCCCCTCTTCTTATATAAAAAACAAACTGGTTCAAAAAACTTATGACACAGTATTGTAGTGTTTTTACCATTCTCACCTGATCTCTAAACCCATCCCAAACATGTCATTGACTGACTTATGATCTTGCATCTCTCTGTATGTCTGAACTTCTGATGATATGTTATCTCTTTTTCTCTTACACAAACACACACACACACACACACACACACACACACACACACAATTTCTGTTTTGGGAAACTGTATCCCACTGTCCCTAAATGTAAGCATAATCCCTGGTACACCCTAAGTGGGACTCACACACCATACCCCCAGGTATGCATCTGTATAAGAGGGACTCTGTATTCCCTCTTATATAGTTGTTTATTCAACAATACGTTTTTTTCTTCCCCCCTGAGACAGAGTCTCGCACTATCGCCCAGGCTGGTGTGCAGTGGTGCAATTTTGACTCACTGCAACCTCCACCTCCCAGGTTCAAGTGATTCTCCTGCCTCAGCCTCCCAAGTAGCTGGGATTTACAGGCATCTGCCACCACGCCCAGCTAATTTTTTGTATTTTTAATAGAGACGAGATTTCACTATGTTGGCCAGGCTAGTCTTAAACTCCTGACCCCATGATCCAACTGCCTTGGCCTCCCAAAGTGCTGGGATTACAGGCATAAGCCACTGTACCCAGCCTGTTCAACAATATTTATTAAGAACTCATGGACTCTGGGACCATAATCTCTGGGTTCAAATTCTAGCAACTCCCCTTGCTAGCTGTGTGACCATGAATATTCAATTTAATACACTTTTTAAAAACTTGATTTTATCACATTTAAAATGGGAATAGTAGCAGTAACGACCACATAGGATTGTTTATGAGACTTGTATGAATAGATAATATTCAGACTTAGGACAGTGACTACCATGTACATAAGTGTTAGCTATTATTATTATTGTATTACTATCATGTGCCAACCACTAAAGCTGTAATAGTGAAGAGAATGCATCCACTATCCTCAAGGAACTTTCTTTCTAGTGGGAGATTCAAGTAAGAAAAGAGGCCAGTGTGATTCAGGGCAAATGTCTAGAAGAAGCGGCTCTGGGAGCACATAGGTGGCTGCAAAACCCAGTGGGGGTGGAGAGGGAGGACTGTCAGGTAAGGCTACTTAAGGAGGCAGTGAAGACCCAGGAAGTGAAAAGAGTCTGTTAGGTAAATGGAGCAACTGGGGAGAAGGGATTTTAATGTGGAGTAGACATAAAAGAGAAAAGGACAAGAAAGCTTTGGCAGTGGAAACAACATAGAAGAATGTTCCCTGAAGGAAAGACAGGATGTATACAGGAAGGAGAGTACCTGGGGTATGAAGTAACATCACCTTGATTTATTAGAACCCTGCAGGTTGAATTTTGTCCTGAGTATAATACACACATTCAAGATCATTATTCCCAAATAATAGAGATTGAGTGGGAATCAACATTCTTCATTCCTGTATGGCAGAAATTATATATCTTACAAACTCTCATGCCACTATGGTTAAGTGTAGCCAAGCATGCGATAACACTCAACAAACACAAAAGATATAATTCCATTTTTTAAAAGAAAAATATCTTGAAGGACTACCTTGAAATCTGGATGACAACTCAGTCATCCAATAAGCAAAGGACAATTTAATATTATTTATAAGTGCTATAGAGCAAAATTTCTACAGAAATTTTCAACACTGATTGGACATTAGAATTACTTATAGAGCTTTTGAAAATTACCTGTTCTCAGGCCTCATCCCAAACCAATAAAATCTTAACACATATGGATTAGACTCATTCACCAGCGTGTTTTAAAACTTCCTGGGTGGTGATAATGTGCAACCTGTGCAGCCAGGGATAAAAATGACTGACTTAGCATGATCCGTAAGATTTTTGAAATATTTCAAACTTTTCTATTAAATGATCTATTTCAATTCAGAGTACTCAAATTTGTTGGACTGAAAAAAAGGAGAGATAATTGAGGTATTAAATTGGTAAAATGGGAGCTACTATTTCAATGATTTAATTGATTTTGCAGTTGGGATTTTCTCTTTGCCTTCATATACAGTCATAAGGCAAGTCACTGACTTCTATTGTTTTAAGTCACTTTATTTTGTTTTTAAAGATAACTTCAGTGGTTGTTTTGATAACACCCCTCTGAGACATTTTATTGTATGCCAACTGAACACACCATTAACGGAAAATGGACTGTGTGTTTCTACAAACTCATTTATTTTGAAAAAAAAAATGCATGCATGTCAGTCAGTCAAAAAACAAGTCACAGGCTGCAGAAAAATGTCCTGCTGAACAGAAAATTAGGCAATGGGCAGGAAACAAAGGGCACCATAATGGAAATCTTTCAAGCTTGAATTAAGTTACCGACTAATGAGGATCCTGCAGGGAACAGTGATAAGGGGGCTGGATGTTTATTAAATAACTATTCTTGCAAATTATCTGACTGATGGTGTTGCTGGCAATGCCCCGAAGATCCCCTTGATAAGGCAGGATCTAAGGGGCAGCAGCCATTAAGCAATTTATATGCAGAATCGTCTGAAAAGAAAGTAATTAAGAATTTTCTTTATTCCAGGAGGAGAAATAGCATTATTTATCAAAAGAAAGGTACTTCAGCAAATATGCCTTAAAAAAAAATACACCTGGATGCCAGACAATTTAAAAAGAAGGATCTCTCATTTGCTATTCACCTACAACTATGTGACCCATTGTTGACAGGTTGACACTAGACAATCGGTGGCAAGCCCATCAGATGCATGGAGTTAGCAGGAGGGAAGAGTGGGGGAGCAGAAGAGCCTCAATTCTTTCTCTCTTTCTCTCTCCAGACACACACACACACACATACACACGCTTTTTCTCAAAACATCCCCCTCTTCAAGAGAAGGAGAAAATCTTACAGTTTGAGAGACATTCACGTATTAATTTGTTCCATATGCACTTAGTGAGACATTTCCTAATATAACCTAAGTGTTCTAGGCCCTGTTTGTACAATGGTGACTTGAACACAGGTCCTCTTCCTGAAAGAAACTTGGTCTTGTAGGGGAAACAAACATGAAACAAATAATTACAATGTCATGTAGGAGAAAATCGTGCTTCACTAAAAAATAATGCATTGTTAACATCCAGTACATCCTTCTAAACTATGAGTCTAGCTGTTCATCACCTTTGAGCTATTTTTCACATCTGCAAACTGTAGATAACTGGTAGCAATACAAAATCATTCTTGCCAACAGATACACAAATACTGTCCTGTCTGGTGGAAGTTCAATTGATTTCTCTCTCCCACTATGGAAGAAGTTCATTTTACCTCCATTTGCAGACTCATCTCAACATTCCTGATTTATAAATTTGTCTGGTTTTCTACTTCTTTGACACAGTTGTAACATCTTTGCTGGTTTTCTCATTGTATGTTGGTTTTTAGATCTGTATGAGTTATGATTTTACTTTTAATAGGTGCAGGACATAAGAATAAATAAAAGGCTCCTCTTCAAAGCTTTCCTCTTAGTTCATTAGTCACCCAACACCAACAAAAAGAAAAAGAAAACTGTTTACTGGTCTCTACAATAAAAGGATGGAGGTTGATGGTGACAGCAAACTTTGCTCCTCCTGTCTCATCATATACTGAGGGCAAAAGTCAGGTTTAGTGGTTGAGGAGTAAATTCCTCTTTTCATAGCCTTCTGCCGCAAAAGTTGGCTTAATATTTTCTCTTCAAGTATTTTCCCTTTCAAAGACAGAGACCTGAAGAGATGAACTGCCAGCATGCACTCATTCATCCATTTAATACATATTTATTGAGCACCTACTATTATGAAGAACTCAGCTAGACTGTGGGATGTAGAAATCTGTGAGACCCAATATTTAGTGGAAGGAGTTTAATGAGTGGGAAAATAAAAATAAAATAAAATAATTAAAGTGTAGGGCATGCTGTACACAGGATCTTATATGAGGAGGCCCCAAGACAGCCTGGAAGCGGGGCCAGAAAGTGTTCCCAAGAGGAAGTGATTTCTTGGCCAAGTCTTAAACAATTGGTAACATTTATGTAGTACTTATCAAGATCCAGGTTTCATCCTAAGTACCAAACATTTAATTTATTTCATCTTCATAACCACTGCCCAGGGTAAGCAATACCATGATCCCATTTTACAAATGACAAGACTGAGGTACACAGGTTGACTGGCCTAGGATCATGTGGCTAGAAGGTGATAGTGGTGGGACTCAAATACAAGTACTCTACTTTCAAAGTTCATGCTTAAAGCCACCACACTACACTGCCTTTTTTTTAAATTTTACTTTAGGTTCTGGGGTACATGTGTAGGTCATGTAGGGTTGTTGCATAGGTGCAGATATAACCAGGTGGTTTGCTGCCTCCATTCCCCCTTCATCTATATCTGGCATTGCTCCCCATGTTATTCCTCCCCACCCTCTCCACCCCCCACTGTCCCTCCCCTGGCCCCCCACCAACTGCCCCCAGTGTGTAATGCCCCTTTCCCTGAGTCCACATGTTCTTATTGTTCAACACCTGCCTATAAGTGAGAACATGCAGTATATGGTTTTCTGTTCTTGTGTCAGTTTGTTGAGAATGATGGTTTCCAGATTCATCCAAGTCCCTATAAATCGTTCTATTATAAAGACACATGCACACATGTGTTCACTGTGGCACTGTGTACAGTAGCAAAGTCCTGGAACCAACCCAAATGCCCATCAATGATAGACTGGACAAAGAAAATGTGACACTTATATACCATGGAATACTATGCAGCCATAAAAATGATGAGTTCGTGTCCTTTGTACACTGCCTTTTAAAAGATAGCTCAGAATTTATCCACCAAATGCAGGGGGACGAGTGTTTCTATCCTAAAAGGGCCCACACAAAGACAAAGAAACAGAAGAACTCAGCACAGTTGTGGTGGGTTCCATTCATAGCTACTCTGTGGAAAACTATTCTCCCATGGCTTGCATCATTTGGTCTTATCTAGTATCTAAGTCACACTGGGTTTTTATTTTAAATTCAGGTTATAGATTTATTGTCTCAACAGTTGGATCCTTTTCTACTGAACTATCGTCTCTTCAAGTATTTTCCATTTCAAAGACAGAGACCTGAAGAGATGAACTGCCAGCATGCACTCATTCATCCATTTAATACATATTTATTGAGCACCTACTATTATGAAGAACTCAGCTAGACTGTGGGATGTAGAAATCTGTGAGACCCAATATTTAGTGGAAGGAGTTTAATGAGTGGGAAAATAAAAATAAAATAAAATAATTAAAGTGTAAGGCATGCTATGCACAGGGCCATATGTAAGGATGCCCCAAGACAGCCTGGAAGCAGGGCCAGAAAGCGTTCCCAAGAGGGAGTGATTTCTTGGCCTAGAAGCTGCTCTCGCCCACTGTCCACCACATAAATTTCTCTGCGTCCTTCACTACTTGGCATGGACTCACTTTCCATTCTCCCTGATTTGACTTTAGCTCCGAAAATTTTCAAGTTTCACCCTCAAACTTCTCTTCTGTCTACATTGTATTCGTCACTCTGGCATTCCTTTCAAAACTGTCAAGCAAATAAATAGAAACTTGATGATCCATAGCAGCGCTTTACTTCTACAATACTCATCTGCAAGTCCAACCAATGAAAAGAGTTGCAGCTTATTGCCATTGAAACAGACTCATGATCTTCCTTCACTAATCACTGGTTATTTAATACTTATAACTCGCAATTGAAAGTAAAGTTGTCAATTGCCATTCTTACCACTAGGTGATCATTAATATTCATCTATGTAGAACTAAAAACAATATTTCCGATTCTAAACTTGGTTCTATGCGGGCACAACTTGTCCCTCATCTACAGAGAGACCAATGTGAGGGACACCTTTGAGAGGGAAAAGAAGTTTTATTAATTATAACACTGGGCAACCACGTAAACTGGAGCTTTCCTCAGCAAACCAGAGTATACAGTCACCCTGATAATCCACATAGCCTTCTTGTTTGCTGCGAAAGTTTTGTTAAGATGCTATTTAAGTTGGCTAGGGCAATTTTAAGCAACAGATTTAAATTTAAAGGAGTGAACACCCTTATCTACTTCCTGGCCTTCCCCATCCACAATGGTGTACTTCACATGCTTGACACCCAGAGAGGATCATTTTTTAATACCTCCCCCAATACAATAAAGTCATTTTCAGAAATAGCCATTGATAAGCAGTAATAATCATATTGATTTGCTGTTTAGTTTTCAATTGATTTAAATTCATTTCCTTTTTAAAGATATTCAAATTCAGTAAAATATTTTACATATGAAATTTGCACTTACCTAACAAAAATAGTACTTCTTGAAATGCGCACTCTATTTCATAGTTTTAAAATTTGATCGATCACAAATAAAAATTCATAGAGTGGTTGCATAGAGTGACACAATCAAAGTAACTCAAGTTGTTTCCTTGTCTTTAGAATCCATGTGCGATCATTGCTTCTTATGACTCTATTATTTACACACAGGGATATGAGTACCACAGGAGTCAGAGACATAAACATCATCTAAAGTGACCTCAAACCATTTCTTACCATTATACACTTAATCTCAAAACAAGCACATGTGGCTGATTCTGTACATGTCAGGGGCCAACTCTATAGCTCAAATTAACTTCTATGTGGAATGCACGGCTTATGAAAGGCTAAATGACAAAAATGTGTCAATTGGAGGTTTACATACATAGTATTAAAACTCAGCAGTATTGCAGCAATTGTTTAAAATTTATACAAATGAAAGATTTGTGGGGAGGATCATTTTATCACTGACGTTGTTTCAAATTGGTAGCCCTTGGTGATAAAAAATAAAAAGCAGAGTGGTTTTTAGTTGATTTTATTGTTTTCTTACTTTCCCTAAAGACAAGGCACCCTTTTTTTTCTTGTCTGCACTGGGAAGATCATTCCAATTGGCCACTCTTGGTTGGGCTCTGCTTCCTTCAGGTCATGGCAGCCCTTCCAGGCCACCAAATTGCCCCATCCTCTGGGTCCATGGCCTCACTTTATCTTAGCTGTATCAGTATATTTTGGTGTACCCTGTGCCTGTCCTCACAATTAGCTTCTATAATAACATAATATTTAAAAAATGTACTTAGGCCCTGTGCTAGCAACTAAATTACAATATAAACTGCTCAAGAGTGGAGGCAGACCGAACCCTTCTCAACCTCAGAGTGATGTCAGCAGGGTTGCATACCAGCAAATGCTCTATAGGAGGATCTTTGCCTCTTCTGATGGCTCTGTTCCCTGACCCCCTCACAGGACTTGCAGTAGGGTTGGCTCTTCTTTGAGCTCAAACCTCTCATGGGTGGGAGGGGGAGCATGCAGGTGAGTGGGTGCAGGAGCCAGGGTAAGTGCCGTTAGGTGTTGGCAGGAACAAACCTCCATACCAGCCCACAGCAGTGTCTAGCAGTTGCCCATGACCTCTGGAGCCCCAGAGGACATGTGTTACAAGCAACACCCTTTTAGCAGTTGCTGTTTGCAAATGGCCAAGTGCTAACCAGCTCAGTGTAGAGACAGGATGACATACACCCTGCCCTTTTGGTACTCGGGTTCTTCTCCAGCATCGAGGAAGAATAAGCTCACATGGACTTGAAGGGTGGTGAATGCAGAGACTTTATTAAGTGGTAGAAGTGACTGTCAGCAGAAGGGGAGCTCGAAGGGGGCTGGTGTGGGAAGAAAGTGATCTTTGCCTGAAGCCTGGCCATCTCCAGTGGGCTCGTCTCCAAAGTCCGGCCATCTGAAGTTAAGCAGCATCTGTAGTAGTCCCTGACACTCAGTTGCTGCCTCTCCTCCTGACATTCAGCACTTGTTATCTTCACTTCTTCTCTGCCACACTGCTCTGCTCCTCTGCCAGTAGAGTTTGGGGGTTTTATGAGTATAGAATCGGGGGGTATGGCACATCAGGGTGGTCTTGGAAAAGGCAACATTCGAGTGGGAAAACAGGGATGTGAAGTTCTCATTTAGCGCAGTGGGCTCAGGCTTGTGAGTGGAACCCTTGCTGGGGATTCCACCCTCTTCTTCTCAGTATTTCCCTGCCTTCTGTCCATATCAGCTCTAGGTGTTTACTGGCATGTGTTGACATCATTCCAATTTCTATTTTTGTCTTCATATGGCCTTCTCTCTGTGTTTCTTCTTGTGTCCGTCTCTTCTCACCAAGAATACTTGTCATTGGATTTAGAATACTCCCTAATCCAGGATTGTCTCAAAATATATTGAGATCCTCAATTATCTCTGAAAAGATTATTTTTCCAAATAAGGTCACATTCACAGGATCCAAGGGTTAGGACATGGAAATATCTTTTGGGGAGCTATTATTCAACCCACTACAGATAACGACAGTGTTGGGTTATCCAAAGACCCCTCACAAACAAGAAGTTGCAGAAAAGAAAATTTGCCTTTGCAAAATGAGGATTGTTAGGAATTGAATAAATCTCAGTCCATTATTTAAGAATCCTAGATGGGGACAAGTGCCCTTGGAAGGAGGCTGAAAATATTAGGAGCCCAAGATGCCAAGAAAGAGGCTTAGGTTTGCACCTGATCTCATCTTAGAGGAGAACAGAAGGAGCCAAAAATACCACAGAGAATACGGTCAGTGGGCAGACTGTGGGAAGAACAATCTGTGGAGTCTGCAGGCATGTCAGCTGGGGTAGGTGATGGCTGACCTGGTCTCTCTCTTGACAGAGAGAGTAGAGCAGCTTGGAAACCACAGAGCATTCCACAGGACTGGCTGGGCTGGGATGAGGTTAGGAGCAAAGGCTGAGCATAGTGCAGTTATTTTGAGGATGGATTTTCCTGGAGGAATAGTCTGGGCCCTTTCTATCATCTGTCAGGAGCTCCCCAGAGGCACTAACAAAGGACTCTTTCACACTGAAAGGTCTCTGGACTTGATGGTCCATGAAGACTCAATGAGCTCATTTTTTTCTTCAAGTTGCTCCACTATCAAACTGGCAAATGCACATTCATTATCTTGTCACAACTCTGCTAAAGGATAAATTTTAAAATAATGGTGCTCTGCACCACAGCCCTAATTGCCTCCAAACTACTGTGTATTTGCTTTCTTAGAATGTGTACAAATGAAGTCAGAGATCTGCCTGCATTTGTTTTTCAGCTTGTTCAGCTGGGAGTGCAAACTGGAAAAATCAGCATAATTTCTAAGTGCCCCAAAGGTTTGAGACGAAGTTCATTATTACCCCTCCCAAAACCAACCAGATGGAGCTACATTTCTAATAACTACCACAAATGTTTTCAAAAAGATCTTTTTAAAACAACTTTCTAGCCTTGTTTTACTATAGTCCCTAAACACTGAACTTCCTTTTTCATCAGCTTTTGATGAATGATCAGAAATCTTATTTACAACTTCTATGAGTGAGAATATGACACCGTTAGGCCTGCTTACCCCCATGATACCAGAGCAGTAATAGTTTTGAACCCATGAAGGCAACAACAGACAAGTGAGTTTCAAAGTCATCTATTATTTTTTTTTTCAAAATGGTGTATTGGACATTTATTTTTTGCTTTGATCATTTCATGGTATCTTCAATTTCCCCGTAGCTCTTCATTTTGAAATGCCATAGCTTTTAACTTTTGTATTTTATTAATGGGAAAAAAAAATCTGACAGAAAATAAAACAATAAAGCCTTTTTCTAGTTTTTCATGACTACATGCAGTTGAATGCTGTGGCCACTATGGTTTTGAAGCAAGAAGAAAATTATAGACTGTTAACTACGAAATTAATTGTTTGGCTTTATGACATGAAAGCAAAAGGAAGCTACAAAATAGGGCTTGTAAACAGATACTATGTATAATGATGGCTTCCACTAGCACTACATGTAGAACAAAGGCTGTCGGGCTCAGAAGCTTTGTATAGTAATTCTAGGTTTTAGTAGAAGTCTATTTGGATATTGGTTGCTGAGTAATAATATCCCGGAATCTTAGAGGAGAGCAAGATGCAGAAACCAAATTCATAGGGCTCAAGAATGGTGAGGAGCCTAGATTAGGGAATCAGCAAATACAAATGTCTCAAGAAATGTGGAAGTGATGAAACAATACAAGACTTTAGAAAAGGTACATAACCTTTCAAACTTCAAATTTACTTGAGTGATCTAAACTAGAAAATTTCAGTAAATATTAGTTTTACTTATCTCCTGTACTTTATATGTGATCAATGAAGAATCAAACAAAAGAGGCTATTAGAGTTCTTTGGTTGCTAGCAACAGAAGCTGAATGACTAACTTAGAGGAAAAGAAGAATGTATCAAAAGGATATGGGGTAGCTCATAGGATTAAAAGAAAAGCTGAAGAATTAGGTCTTGGGAAGACATGAACAAAGGCAAGGTTAGAGGATGCAGTAGTAGAATCTAATGTGTGGGCTTTTCTATCAGAATCATGAAGATGAACACACATTAGCCACTTTGAATCTTGATTCCTCAGTAAGACTCCTGTTCCAAGGAGAGATTTCCTGAATGATTAGCCACGGTCACAAAGCAAGATCAGGGTGAACATCTTGATTGACAGTTTCTGCAAGATTTTCAGCTCCAGCAAGATTCTTAGTCCCAAATGAAACAATGCTTTCTTCAAAATTGGGGTGCTGTTACCTAAAGAATGGGGAACAGGTACTAGGTACACAAAACCAAAGGATCCCACCGTATTATGCAATAGCGTTTGGTAAACTACTCAGCACCACATAAATACCAGTTGCAATCATTGTAATTCTATTGGTGGAGACGGCTAAAAAAAAGTGGGGGAAAGGACGGAATTGCTTAGTTTAAAAATTGAAGATACTGAAATACTGAAAATAGTGGCTAGAAGAAGAGCTGGTGGGTTTTAGCATGTTCCACTGAAAAGGGGGAAACTGAAACTGAAAACAAGGAATAATTGAAGAAGAAAGATTCAGAGAAGTGAGTAGAAGAAGAAAGTTTGAGAATGGAGGGATTGGCCCAGGCCAACACTCCCATCTCTACCCAGTCAGGAAGCAAAGAATGGAGAAGATAATGAAAAGAAGAAAAATCTATGACAGAGAGAAGTTAAGGCACTGCCCACTTAGTTCATTCTCTTAATGTTTCTGACAAGTGCAAGGTGGTGTCCAGGGTTGGGTAAGGGCTGCAGAGAATGCTGAAAGAAGAGAAGAAAAAGGAGAAGCAAGAGAGGAACAAAACCTGAAACATTTTATAATTTGGAAGCAGAAACAGTCAAGTTGCCGGAATTTGCCTGCCACAGAGAAACATGTCATCCTAATTCCTGGATTCCACAAAGAGTATTCACATGAGGCAACCCTCTCCCCGCCCAGCTTGCTGCTATCTCTTTATCACACTGCATAGTAAAGGATTTAACCCCACCAAAAAAGACATCTAGCCTTTGCCCTCGACTGGTGCGAGATAATAATCTTTGTTTAGCTGAGGTCTTCGAGTTAGTCAAATTAGTAACAATATTATTGGGGTCAGGGGTGGACACTACAGAAAGACCATCAATGTAACTTAGGATGAGGCTCTGGGTCACACAGTGTTAGTTGACCTGAAGACTGAGATCAATCACATGGACAATTGATCAATCATGATGACAAAACAGAACCCAATAAAAACTCTGAACATTGGGGCTTGGATACAGTTTCCTGGTTGGCAGTGCTCTGAGTATGTTGTTATGCATTGATGCTGGGAAACTAACATGTCCTAACTTTACAGGGAGAGGACACAGAAGCTCCATATTTGGTACTTCCCTTGCGCTGTTCTATACATTTCCTCTCGGCCTATTTTAATCTGTATCCTTTCCTTGTAATACACCATAATCATGAGTGTAACTTTTTTCAGTGAGTTCTGTGAATCCTTCTAGCAAATTCTGAAACCTAAGGGTAGTTTCAGAAGCCCCCACACTTGCAGTTGGTGTCAGAAGTGAGACTGTCTTGGGAATTCCTCCATCTGTCTTTGCAGTTGGCCAAACTCCTTGCAAAGAGACTGCATGGTGCAGAATTACTTGCTGTTGGTCGACCCGGACACACATATGTGAGACCAGGAGGAGTAGGTCCAGAGTGGATGATAAGGAAGACCTGCCACCTGATGTTCAATCTGACAACCATAGCAGGACATCTCTGGCCTGCCACCCCTTCAAAGCATCAGTTAGCTACTCAAGGACACAGGAGATGACAGATACAGAAAGTAAAGTGCAGAATACAGAGGCAGATGTTCTTTCTCTCCCATTCAGAAACTTCCCTATTTTGTCAATTCTCCTACCTTCATTTACACTCACACTCACAGATTCTGTCCTCTCAAATACCTGAGGACCTGGCCCTATTATTTACAAGAAGACCCATTCATCATTATGGCAGACTGAAGATGGCCACAAATTCTTTGACACTCCTCTCATTAAAAGGTGAAATCTATGGTCCCCCTCCTAGAACCTGGGCCAATTCTGTGACTGCTTTAACCAATAGAATATAGCTGAAGTGATGCTGCATATCTTCTGGGCTCAGGCCTTGAAAAACTAACAGCTTCCACTTCTTGTCTCTTGGAGCACTAGTGTAAGAAATTCAACGTAGCCACTTGAGAAGATCATGGCCAACCTCAACTGTTCTAGGCATCTGAGCCCAGGTGCCAGACATGAGAGAAGAAGCCCCCTAAATATTCTAGCCTCAGCAGATGCAATCTAGAGAAGAACCAGGAAACGGCTAGAGCTGAGAAGACAGATACATGGCCCCACTAAAACCATTCAAGCATCTATGGTTATCTGAGCCCCTCCAGCTGAGGCTACAGTCAAGAAGGAGCAAAAACGAGCTATCCCCACTGTGCCCTGCCAAGTTTTCCAGCCCACAAAACTGTGAGATAAGATTAAACAGTAGTTGCTTTATATCAGTAAGTTTTAGGAAGTTTGTTACGCAGCAGTAATTATTTCACTAACTCATAAATGAAGCCCAGTCTGTCATAGGTGGAGGCTCAGTTCTTTTGTACCCATGGATCTCTTCTTTCTTATGCCCACTGGTGCCTGGTACTCTCTTACACACAGAGCCATGACCCTGTGATCTGAGGGCTACAGAGAAGAATTCAATCCTCTCACCTGAAGACCTGGCGCTCTTACCACACAGGTACACAACCTTCTTGTAGCCACAGAAAACTGCTCTTGACATACACACAAGGACTGAATATCCTCCCATCTGGGGACTTGGACTTCTCACACACCTCATACACCATCTTAACAATCTTACACCCACTTGGAGAGTGGTGCTCCTTTTGGTGACCTGCCCCCAAAGGTGCATCTCTCTCTCACAAACAGGGCTTAGCCTTCCTCAGTCACTCTGTCTCTTCTCTCACCTTCCCCAACCCCGCTCTCTCTCTCATACATACGCAGCGATACAGCATCCCCTCAACCCCTCTTTCCAGCTACAACCCACACTTAACAGTGCTTTGTGGAGACTATGAGGCTATCTTTAGAGTTCAATGCATGAGTTACTTCTAATGACAGAAATTTCAAACCTCTTAGGAGGGAAGGGTGGTGATGGGGTAGATGGCAGAGCAAGGGAGTGGAATTGAGTGTGATGTCTAGGGCCATGCTGTGACAGAAAGATCACACACTAAACCAGAAAACCTAAGACCCAGAATATCCAGCCCTCATCACTGCTGTAAACTTCAGTTCTCATCCCTCTTCAGCTCCCTGATCTGCAATTTCCTCATTTTTAAAGGGAGCACAATCACCCCACAGACCACACTATCCATAACTGCTGCTGGCATGCTCAAATCCATCCCGAGTCCCTTCAGTAAATAACTCCATACTACATGGCCCAAGAAAAGGGAGCAGAATTCCCTCCCTAACTCATCCAGTGACACCAGGAGTTTACCTCTTGAATGAAGGAAGAAAAGCAGTTATTTAATTTCTGGGTAAGAATAGACAGCCAGCAGAAGGAGATTTAGTTAATGACACATTTCCAAGAATGCTAGATCCACTAACAGTTATCAGGTATGGGTCAAAAAGCAGTTAGAAATGTAAGAGTCAATTAAAAACCCATTGTACCTTATCAAAAAGAATCTGTGTCACTTGTCTGTGGGCTCAGCTGTGATCATTGAGCTGAAAAGAAAGCTGACTGAGGCAGCTCCCTCCTTTCCTCAAAAGGCACACCCAGCAATCTGTGAAATTATCTTCTACAGCCCCAAAACAAGCATAGTGATTTGGTATTTAAAATTTGCTTGGCTTAAGTTGGGCATGGTGGCTCACTCCTGTAGTCCCATCTACCCAGGAGGCTGAGGCAAGGTGGGAGGATCTCTTAAGCTTAGGAGTTTGAAACCAGCCTGGGCAGCATAGCAAGGCCATGTCTCTAATATATACTGTGTGTGTGTGTGTGTGTGTATGTGTGTGTGTGTATATATATATATATATATATATACACACACATACATATGTATATATATATACATATACACACACACACATACACGCACACACACATTTATATATTATTTTATTATATATATTTACATATATATTATGCATATTTTTATATATGTATATATATAAAAATAAAAATTACTTAGCTTGACACTATGGAACATTTCCCATGCTTTGGCAATGGAGGCGTAGATTAGGAAAAGCCAACAGGACCAAGAGGAACCACGAAGGAGTAATTGCCACTGTATCTTTATCTGCTTCAAGAGAACCCTCTTAGGCACTGACAGCAAGAATGTGAAAGGATCCACAGGAAGCACCTGGGAAACTGAGACAAATGGATGCAAATGCCTCCAGAGGACAGAAACTGAGGAACCTGCTATTAAATTGCATCTTTGTATTTCTATTTGCTTCCAATTTGATAAACCATCTGGCCCTGAGTTTGGGGTTCAGAAAATGATGCAGATTCATCAAATTATCTTCACCTTCTTTCCAGGTCTCAGACTGGCAACTGTTCTTATTTTGTAGCATTTCAAAAGGGAGCCTGGGGTTTAAAACTCAGGACAAGCTGTAGCCACTAGAATCTTAAAGAGTTTTTAAAGTTACAAATGGATCTTTGATGGAGAGAATTAAACCAAGTTAGATAACACTCTTCAGGATACCATCCAGGAGAACTAACTCTGCCAACCCAGCAAGGCAGGCCAACATTCAAATTCAAGAAATGCAGAGAGCACCACAAAGTTATTCTTCAAGAAGAGCAACCCCAAGGCACATAATCATCAGATTCACCGGAGTTGAAATGAAGGAAGAAATGCTAAGGGCAGCTCAGAGAGAAAGGTCAGGTTACCCACAAAAGGAAGCCCATCAGGCTCACAGCGGATCTCTCGGCAGAAACCCTATAAGCCAGAAGAGAGTGGGGGCCAATATTCAACATCCTTAAAGAAAAGAATTTTCAATCCAGAACTTTATATCCAGCCAAACTAAGCTTCATAAGTGAAGGAGAAATAAAATCCTTTACAGACAAGCAACTGCTGAGAGATTTTGTCACCACCAGGCCTGCCTTACAAGAGCTCCTGAAGGGAGCACTAAACATGGAAAGGAACAACTAGTACCAGCCACTGCAAAAACATACCAAATGGTAAAGAGCATCAACACTATGAAGAAACTGCATCAACTAATGGGCAAAACAACCAGCTAGCATCAAAATGGCAGGATCAAATTCACACATAACAATATTAACCTTAAATGTAAATGGGCTAAATGCCCCAATCAAAAGACACAGACTGGCAAATTAGATAAAGAGTTAAGACCCATCAGTGTGCTCTATTCAGGAGGCCCATCTCATGTGCAAAGACACACATAGGCTTAAAATAAAGGGATGGAGGAAGATATATCAAACAAATGGAGAGCACAAAAAGCAGGGGTTGCAATCCTAGTCTCTGATAAAACAGACTTTAAACCAACAAAGTTCAAAAGAGACAAAGAAGGGCATTACATAATGGTAAAGGGATGAATGCAACAAGAAGGACTAACTATCCTAAATATATACGCACCCAATACAGGAGCACCCAGATACATAAAGCAAGTTCTTAACGACCTACAAAGAGACTTAGACTCCCACACAATAATAGCGGGAGACTTTAACACTCCACTGTCAACATTACACAGATCAACAGACAGAAAATTAACAAGGATATCCAGGACTTGAACTCAGATCTGCACCAAGTGGACCTAATAGACATGTACAGAATTCTCCACCCCAAATCCACAGAATATACATGCTTCTGAAAATATCACACTTACTCTAAAATTGACCACGTAATTGGAAGCAAATCACTCCTAAGCAAATGCAAAACAATGGAAATCATAAAAGTCTCTCAGACCACAGTGCAATCAAATTAGAACTCAGAATTAAGAAACTCACTCAAAACTGCACAACTACATGAAAACTGAACAACCTGCTCCTGAATGACTACTGGATAAATAATGAAATGAAGGCAGAAATTAAGATATTCTTTGAAG
>NW_016107585.1:829488-839845 GCF_001604975.1 Cebus imitator
TTGAAAAGATCAACAAAATAGATAGACCACTAGCTAGATTAATAAAGAAGAAAAGAGAGAAGAATCGAATAGATGCAATAAAAAATGATAAAGGGGATATCACCACCAATTCCACAGAAATACAAACTACCATCAGAGATTACTACAAACACCTCTATGCACATAAACCACTAAATCTAGAAGAAATGGATAAAAATTCCTGGACACTTACACCCTACCAAGACTAAACCAGGAAGAACTTGAATCCCTGAATAGACCAATAACAAGGTCTGAAGTTGAGGCAGCAATTAATAATAGCCTAGCAACCAAAAAAAAGTCCAGGACCAGACCGGTTCATAGTAGAATTCCACCAGAGGTACAAAAAGGAGCTGGTCCTTTTCCTTCTGAAACTATTCCAAACAATACAAAAAGTGGGACTGCTCCTTAACTCATTTTATTG
This sequence comes from Cebus imitator, assembly GCF_001604975.1. Taxonomy (NCBI): domain Eukaryota; kingdom Metazoa; phylum Chordata; class Mammalia; order Primates; family Cebidae; genus Cebus; species Cebus imitator. The sequence continues at coordinate 829,928 of NW_016107585.1, forward strand.
GTCCATCATCATCCTGATACCCAAACCTGGCAGAGACACAACTCAAAAAAGAAAATTTCAGGCCAGTAACCATGATGAACATGGATGTGAAAATTCTCAATAAAATACTGACAAACTGAATCCGACAGCACATCAAAAAGTTTATTCATCACAATCAACTCGGCTTCATCCCTGGGATGCAAGGCTGGTTCAACATACACAAATCTATAAACATAATCCACCACATAAACAGAACCAAAGACAAAAACCACATGATTCTCTCAATAGATGCAGAGAAGGCCTTCAACAAATTCAACAGCCCTTCATGCTAAAATCTCTCAATAAACTAGGTATCGATGCTAAAAGCTCTCAATAAACAGGGAAGGGAACATCACACACTGGGGCCTGTCAGGGGGTTGGGGGGAACTAGGTGAGGGATAGCAGGGGGTAGAGGGATTGGGGAGGGATAACATTAAGAGAGATACCTAATGTAGATGATGGGGGATGGATGCAGCAAGCCACCATGGCACGTTTATACCTATGTAACAAATCTGCACAATCTGCACATGTATCCCAGAACTTAAAGTATAATTTAAAAAAAAGAATTGTGCTACAATAAATGTGGGAGTACAGGAAAAAAACAGAATCATTATCACCAGTTTTGTTTTTAATGTTTCCAACTCTCAGCATACTTGAACTTTTATTCAACTCATTCCAAAATAAATGGCTTTTACACACATACACACACAGATACTCAAAGAATCACCCATGGGTGTTTACATAGATGCATTGATTAAAAAAATCATAAAATTGTATTTTAGTGGTAATATTGATAATTTTTCTAAACCCCCTTTTCTCTTTGTTTCATGCAACAGTTCATGCTTAACTGTTTACAAAATAGCTTTGGTGTTTTCTAAATCACACTGCTATATAAAACCCAAATCTTCACTTTTCAAAAGAATTACAAAATGGCATCTGTTGTATGTAGTATTACTAAATCAGGCTATAATTAATTTTAACTCGTGGGTATATACACATGGTAAGTACAGTTTCGTATACAATTATTAAGTGTAATCAGCCTATTACTCTTCAGTTTCTATCCTAGTCCCTTTTCTTTTTGAAAAAAAACACACTCCCTAACTCTCTTGCTTCATGCCCCAGCCAGGTCAGTTTCAAGCCCTTCATGTGATTACTGATGAATTTCTCTTAGTTTTTACTACATATACTTCTTCACTTCTTTCTTATGCTTATCTCTTTCCAGCCTCAGTTCTATAGATATCATTAATTTATATAAGGAAGCTCCTCATCAGAACACACAATTCCCTATACTTCTTTCTTTAATCACCTCCCCCAGCAACACATTCTATCTCACTCAACTCAGCCACAGGTTGGGCCCCACCCCCAACCTGCCACCACCACTAGCCTTCTCCCCTCATCTGTCCAGGAGGCTTTTTAGAAATCAGTAAAGATGTGATGTAGTCTTGAATGCAGTGTTGATATGCCATCGATGCCAGGAGCCATATCCTTTTCCTCTCTGCCCCAGCACAGCCAGGAGAAATGCATATGACTGAAGCGCAATGAATTAGATGTTCTCTTCCAGGACTCTGAATCTTGAGCAAGGGACACAAGGACCAAATAGATTACTTAGTGCTTTCACCCTAACCTGTCCCTTCCTGCTGGAGGATGGTGGCTGGAGCTCCTGCTTCCTAGTTCTTCAGCCTTCACATTAATTCTGCAAGTCCCCTCCTCATATCAATAACACCTAAGCCTGTCAAGTTCTCTTTCATTTAAGTCAGCTCAAGAAATTCCTGTGGTTGCAGGAGAATAACCCTGACTGATTCATTAAGAAATCTAGGGAGCAGGCTAACCCAGGCCATTCCACTTCCTCTTTGATGCCACAATCATGATCATACCACTAGAAGGTGGTTAACTGCTTCTCCTCCACCAGCTATTTCTGAAGGTCGCTCTGTCTGCAGGGAAACAGGTCACTTAATCAGGAGATGAGCCATTTGGATACTGGCTCTGGCTGCGCCAACAACCAGCTGTGAGTCTCAATGTTATCCATTTACTCTCAATGTGGCATGTGGCCGTGCCAGCTTATACTTATTGAGGACTTACTACGTGCCAGACATTGTTCTAAGTGATACATACACATACATACATATATATACACACATACAACACATATATAACTATATATGCATCACTTAGATTATATACACACACACACACACACACACACATATATATATATATATATAGTTGTTTGCTCCTTATAACAATCTTATGAATAAATTACAGTTTTCCCTATTTTTCAGAAGGAAAACTGAAGCATGGGGATGTTAAGTATCTTACTCAAAGTTACACAGCTAGGAAGTAGCTTGAACCCAGAAAATCTAGCTCCAGGATATGTACTCTTAGCCACTATACTATGCTGCCCCTGTGGGTCTTGGTATCCTTTTCTCTAAGTTGTAATTGGACTACTTTGAAGATACTGAGATTTATACTCCAATCATAGGACCACTGTGACCCAGTACCACAGGTCTGGGACTGCTCCACACATAGTGGTTTAGAGTTTTAGCTCTTTCAGAAAAGCCTTGGTCCCTCCTGTCAGCTCCAGATGAATGTTTCTTCTGAGTAGCACCTTCAGAACCCATCTAATCAAGACAGAGAACAGCTTTCCTCTTGCCACATCAGTGATTGTTGCTTTAACTGTCAAATATTTATTCCTATTGCTACTGTAAAAACTGCCACAAACTTAGTAGCTTAAAATAACACAAATTTATTTTTACAGTTCTGGAGCTCAGAAGCCTAAAATGGGTCTCACTGGGCTAAAATGAAGGTGTTAAAAGTCTCTGTTTCTCCTGGAAGCCTTAGGAGAAAATCTGTTTCTTTTCCAATGTATAGTGGCTGCCTGTATTCCTTGGCTTGTGGCCCCTTCCTCCAACTTTAACGCCAATAGTACATCATCTTCAACTTTTTCTCTAATTATGACACTTAACTTTGGTCGTTACATCTTCTCTGACTCCTTTAAGGAACCTTGTTATTACATTTAGGGCTCACCTAGATAAGCCAGAATAAGCTCCTGGTCTTATGGTTTTTAATCACATCTGCAGTTTGTTTTTTCATGGAACATACCCACTGGCTTCAAAGATTAAGCTAGCAAAACCTTTGTGGGGCCATTATTCTGCCTACTACAACTATCTGAATACACAACAGTTAAACTTAAAATCTAAGTCCAGAAATAAGAGAATTCCACATTTCTTAAAATATTCTAAGCGAATATTTTTTAAAGGGTCTAATCCTTCTGACTGTGCCAGATAAATGGAGGCAGATACCTAGAAGAAGGGAAGATCACAAGTTGGAAGTCTGACCAAACTGCAAAGATTTTCCAAGACTTTATTGTTCAATGTATTCTTTAGTCTCTCTTTCATTACTGAAATTCAGAAGCAGTTGGCTTTTAAAGCCCAGCGAAGCCCCCAACTTCTGGATTCTAAATTTCTATGTTTCATCTTAAATATCAAACCAGCCAATTTTTGCTTGATTATCTTGTCTAAGACAGCAAAAAGAAGACAAGACATACAAATAGGCTCTTTCCAGCCAGTATCTTTCATGTGACAATCTTAGCAGAGGTGGCCTAACTCATTCCCTTCCTAGCTACCTGATCTCTGATGAGTTACTTTATTTCATTGAACTCCCTTTTTTAATGATAGAAATTATTCTCTTTTCCATTTATCTAACAGTCTAACTACTGGTACTTCAACAGCAAAGCTAATAGCTTTTCATCATTGTCTTAACATCCTCATGTCAACCTATTGCTTATATGAAGTATACACTGAGGAAGTAAATGCTCCCTCAGGTACATTTCTAAAAACCGTATTTATTCTACCTACCAGCATGCTTTGCATATCCTAGATTCTCTGTAATAACAGATACCATTATTTTCTCCCTTCTTCTTTTCTAGTTGTTCAGAATCAGAGAAATTTGCCTCTGCAAGGAAATGGTTGTCCAGAAAAATGCGTAGTACACATACTTTTCTACTTGATTAAAATTTCACAGTCCATCTGGTTACCCTATAACCATTGAGGAAAGTTCTCAATTGTTGCCATACATTCTTTGTTTAATAGGATAAAAACTCATTCCAGAGATTGCTAGAAAGCACTTTTCATTAGGACCTACTTTTAAAATTCACGGCCTTAGGTTATTTATAATTCAACCACAGAGTCAAAATACCTGGAAGAGAAAACAACCTTCTTTAGACCACTGGTTGCAAACCAGAGGCCACAGGACACATCAGCCCATGTGCATGATTTGTTTGTGTGTGCAATAACAGTTAAAAAAAAAAAAAAAAAAAAGATTTGGTTTCCAACATTTAAAAACCAAAAGATATCATATTAAATTTGGGTTTCTAACTTGTGATTTAAAAAAATGGGTAAAGCTGAACGCATTGGGTCCACAGTACCACAAAGTAACAATGTGCTTAGTTGAGAATAGCTGCTCCCTTTGCACAGGACTGTAACTCTCCAGTTCAGCTCCCTCCACCCCCATACTTTCCTTCTTGGCCCTGTAAGCAACTGAGTTTGTGGCCCTTTGTTCGGAATCCCATGATCTACAAGGTATATCCAGATTTTTTATTTGTATAGCCTCTATTCCTTCAGGAGAAAAATCTGTTGGATCAATGCATGTTATTTTTCTAAGTTTTCTAATATTCTATGCAAATTATCCTAACATTTGGAAACGTACCTCTCACCAGTTGATCCAGGAAAGGCTGATGCCTTGGCCAGACCTGTGTTTCAGCCAGCTTTAACTACATCAAAGACAGATTGGAGGGAGGAGAGAATAGTTAAAAACAAGAGCAATTGCTTAGAAGAGAGGGATTGGAAGATTGAATTAGGGTAATGGTAGTAACAAGGGAGAAATGACAGATGTGGAAGATTTTGAAGAGGCAGAATCAATAGGAGGTAACAAATGGTTGGATTTTAGTATTTAATTACTCTTCACTTCCTTCATGAAGCTCTTACTGGACTTTCTACACCCACTTCCTCACTTCAGCCAGGCTCTACTGCTGTTTTTCTCTGCCTAATGTTCTCATAGATTGCTTGCATACAAGTGGCAAAGGAAGTAGAAGAAATCAGGATGAATCTTAAATGTTAGGTGGAAAGACCAACTAGGTGCCTTTAATGAAGACAAAGAGTGCAGAAAATGGTCAACATTTGTTTTCATCTTTGGGGGTTGGGTGGGACACAGGAGAAGGCTGGAGATAAGGAAAATTAGAGTTTAGTATAGCACATAAAATTCAAGCATTGGATGGAGATATCCACATCTACTAAGTAGTGGTATTATTTAATGGTCGATCACATGGAAGAGAATCAGAATGCCTAGGTTTGAATCCTAACTCTGCCAGTTCCTAGCTCTGTGACATTGGGTAAGTTACATAACATTTCAGGGCCTTGATTTCTCTGAAATGTGGGAATAATGTGTCTACTTCATAAGGGTAGGGCAGTAATAAGACTGGGACCTAAGGAAGAGACATGAACCATTACAGTTGTAGACAATGAATGTGCTCCCTTGGGAAGACCCCGTGGGGAGTGAAGAAAGCCAAGTGCAGAGCCCAGCTGTGAGGTAGAGTGGGAGATGGGGCCCAGAACATCAGTTCTCACATGTGGCTGCATACTGTAATCGCCTGGAGAACTTCCAAAAATACTGATGTTTGGGTCCTACCCCCAGAGAGTCTCATTGAATTGTTCTGGCATGTGGCATGAGTGTTGGGAGTTTTAAAAGGTACCCAGCCGATTCTAATAGACACCAATTTTGAGAACTATATCCCTAAAGAAAGACACTAAAGACCTAGGATTTCTCATTTTAAAATGGGCTCCATCCATTAAAACGGAGACTCGAATATAAATTCTAACGAAGTCCTTTCTTATAACATTATTATATATCAGAGACTTGTTAGAAGGTAAAATACAAGTAATAGCCACCATTTGCTAGCAATTGGAGTGAAATACTGTGCTGATTGTGAGCATGGGCTCTGAAATTAGGCATACGTTCAAATCACATCCTCACTACTTGCTTAGCTGTGTGGATTTGAGAAAGTTGCCTACATCACTGTATTTTAGTTTTCTCATCTAAAAATTGGGGATTATATCACTATTTACCACACAGGGCAAATTGTAGGGTAAGTTCACTCATGTGTAAAAATAACATAGAACAATGTTTGCCACAGAGAAAACACTTACTAAAGGTTTGCTATTACTATCCTGATTGTCACCACTGGGTGTTTATCCTATGCTGGGCACTGTACTGTCCACTTAATAAGCAACAGTGTGAATTACTGGGATATTATCGGCATCTTGTCTTTCTGCTGCTGAGGACCCATCAACAGAAACAAAGAATAATTTTCCTTTTTCTTCTCAAGAGTTGATCTGATAGACCTTCAAGTCTCAATTGCACTATGGGGGTGAGTAGGTTTTATGTTTCAGGCTCAACTAGGAAGATTAACCTGGCCTATTCCAGGTGTACTGGGTGCTGAAGAATCATAAGGAAAGCTGTGTTAAAAGAAGGCTGAATTCACTATCCTAGCAAGTTCACTACAAAAGAGTAAGGTATTGTTTGGGAAGAAATAAGACCCTGCGACTTGTAATAGGGACATCAGGTCTGACATATTTGAAATCTTGGAAGATCCCACTGAACCATTTGAGCTTATAGAAGAGGCCTACTCCTCCCCATTAAAGGCTACAACTTCTCCGTTGCTTGAGGATAATATGCAGAGACTATTTACTTGAAAAACAACATGTGCTTCCTCAGTGTTTACTGCCATCTCCCCTCTTAGCCACCAAACCAAAAACCAGGGTTGAGCTCTAACATAACCAGCTGGGGAAGTGCTGGATCTCCTGAGAGAAAAGGCACTATGCCCTGATGGAGCACAGGACCTAGCAATATGCACCAGCAGCCTCAGCACAGGATGCAGGACTGGATCCTCAGAGTGCTGGATCAAGGAGTAAAAACGAGGTTCAATAAGAAAGAGTTTATAGATACGGAAATGTGCTCCAGGAATACAGAATTGAAACCCTGCCAAGACTCTGGGGGGTGGTGATAATATGCTGGTAGAGTGACTCTAGGAAGCTTGCATGCTTCACACTAAGCCATGCCATAATTGCCATGGCAGAAGATAGAAGAAAAGATCAAATAGCTCAAAAAAGTAAGATGCTAAAATGGATATATTGTGCAAGGCTAGAAAATCCATCAGTCAACTATGTTTAGTGAACCCAGAGGGATCAGAGGATACTCTGACCATCTAAAATGATAAGAAATGTTTGGCTGATGAAGCTTCAAGCACGTCAAGAAGCTTGACAGTGGCCACCTTCCCTAGTCTAGGGCAAACTGTAAGAGATGTTGTTATAGAACAACAGTGTTGGGTTCCCTTACAGCAATGGATCTGACAGGATCCCAACACAGAGACAGGGTGGTGCCATGAAATCATCAGAAACAAGGTAGGTACAATTATCACAGTAAATGGCAAGGTCAGAATGGCTACCATAGACACTTAACACACACAGAGCTATTGACATGGTTCATAGAATGCAGTGTCTCCAGGGCAAGATAGACAGGCAGCCAATCAGGATATTGCATAGCCATGTAATCAAGAGAAATTACAGATGGTTTATCAGAGGGTCAAGGGTAATTTTTCAATAAACATCCCTCACACAATTTTCATATCTGAGCAAGTTTTCAGACTAGGGCCCATTGACTGAAGAAGAGGCTGAGTTACTGAGCAAAAGGATTTTGGACCACCACAAAAAGTGTTTATGGTAATGACTTCTTCAGTTCTTCCCCCAAAAAGATCTATGACCATTTACTCACATAACCATACACAGAAGAAAGAGGAATATCAAAATATCTGAAGAATTTCTGGACATGTATACCCCTTGAAAACCAAGTAGACAGGATTTGATGTAAGCCAGCCTCTGTCATCAGCCATATCAGTTTTGGCACAAGAGTCACAAAACAAAATATCCATGGGGGCAGAGTTGGAGAGTTCACATAAGCCAGGCATCACAAGGTCCCTTGTACTAAGTTTTATCTAGCTTTCACTGCTGACCAAGGTCCCATCTGCCAGTGAAAAGGATCAGTGATCCTCCATATGGCACCATCAAATATCCACTTGGTGGCAAGTTGATTACATTTGAACAGAAAGGGGTGGTGAATCATTTTGACTGGTATTATATTTTGGGTATAGGTTTTCTTCCTTTGCTCATAAGTTCTTAGCTTGGACTGCCATACAAGGTCTTACAGAATCTTTGATCCACCAACATGGAATCACATGTAACATCACATTAAACCAAGGAAACCACTTTAAAGTAAAGAAGATACAGCAGCGGGCATACTCATACGGGTATACTCATATGAGTATGGGACCACTGCTCCTATCACATATTAAACATCCCAGAAGCTGCTGGACTCAGCTGACTTTTGGAAGTCTCCCTGAGGTATCAGCTTGGAAATAACGCCCTTCAAGGCCAGTACACCATCAATACTTAGAATATATGGATCTGGAACCAAATAGGTGGAAGGAGAAATGGTCCCACTATCATCACTGTTAGTAACCCACTTGGAGAAATTGTGCCTTTCACCTTCACAACTCTAGGCTCTTTGGACTTGCAGGTCTTGGTTTGCAGAGAGATATTTTCCTCTGACCAGGTATCTACTAGGGTATCTGTTAGTAGTCTCCTACCCAATTTTGAAGGTCAGATATAGCATTTACAGACTGAAAAGGATGGTGACCAGTGCTTAAGACCCCTTATAGGTAGCAGCCTGGGTTGCCTCACAAGATAAGCCACTTTGATCTGCAAAAGTGCTAGCTGAGGATGAGAGGAAACTAGAATGGATAGTAGAGGAGGTAAATGGTGAGAGTCAGCTGTGACCCTCAGACCAGCTGCATTGTGGGGCTGAAGTTCTTCTAACCTTCTTGTAAGTTTCCCCTTGAGAGAGGCTAACCAGAATTCTTGAGGACCTGTTCCCAGATGAGGTAACTTAATATTTCAAGACAGTGAACCCGAGCATGTAAGGAACGACGAGTAGTACATGCTGTGGTGTGTTGTCCAGGCCACCCTTGAGGACTAAGACCCACATTTCCCCAGATGCCAGGCACTGGTCACTGATAATGCACAATAGAATTCCTCTCAGGAACTGCTCTGGCTGAAGAGGACCTCCTTGCCCAAGGTTCTACCCCTTTCCACAGGCAGTCAACTCCAATCGCTGATCAGAAACCAGGTCCTTTTGTCTCAGCTCCAAACAACTCTGAAGGGCCATGCTAGCTCCAGAGTTTCCCGTAGGACTAGCTGAGCTCTTTGTCACAATTGTTTCACAGTTCAATTTCTACCTCTCCCCAGCTCTGCTTCCTTCACTTTCTTGTGTATGTGGTTCACAAAACCACTCTCCAATAAGTTCCCTGCATGCAAATATCCATCTCAGAGACTGAGGGACTGGACCTACCGCACCAGGACACAAGTTTTGTATGTAATGGACACAAGAGAAACTGTTCCTCACCCCAAATTGCCCTTGATGGGAGTAGCAATGCTTGGATTCTAAAAGAGGTTTGTCTGTCTCCAAAGCACATAAGTTATTAATAAAATTTAAAAAGAGAGATGCCAGGGAGGGTATGCCTAAAGACGCCAAATTCTGATTTTGCCAACAAGATCATCTACAAAGACACCTTGGACCGCAAAGTCCCACTAAAACTTTTGGCATAAAGTCATGCATGAACTTTGCTAAGAGCATAGATTTTGCTCTCACCTCTTGGACCTACAAGACTGTCATTTCTCTAGGGAGGAAGGGTAGGTTTCCTAAGGGAAATCATTTTCTGATGCGGGTGTTGAACAATGAGAACACATGGACACAGGGAGGGGAGCACTACACACTGGGGTCAGTTGGGGGGAA
>NW_016107585.1:840643-852539 GCF_001604975.1 Cebus imitator
ATTTCAATGGCTTCACTGGTCTCCTTTATGGAGGAATGCACCAGAGATGCCAACAAGAAAATCACCATAATGATAAAATATAGATTTCTCTATAGTTTCTAATGCGAAGAATGGGAAACAGAGCTCATGTCCAACTGCCTCCGATTTTTGAATAGAATTTTTAACCTTGGCCAGAGTGATTCCAGGATGGCTTTATACTAACTCGTACCAGAGATAAAATCTCCCTGTTAAAATAGCTATAATATTAGTCACCTCAGGGGGATGCTGTCAGGCTTTGTAAAGTACTTTGTAGCTCCTCAGATAAAAGCAGAGATAAAGCCGCAGTGTTATTATTTCTCAACTTGGAGGGCTATTTGGCTAACCCTCGGCATGAACTCACTATAATAAACTGACTCAAAGCCTTATATAGGCTATAAATCCCATCGCCCACTTCATTGCAGCAATGACAGGGAAAACACTATGACCACTTGTTCTGTGGGCCTTAGGAAGTATCACACTCTCACCCTGAGGAAAAATAAAAACTGACCAATGAATTTCATATGGTGCTTAATGAGATATACCATTTCTGTCCCCCAAACCCTAATGTCTTTGGACAAAATCATCTTAGATCCTCAGCCTGTAAACCAAGATGCTCCATGATCAAACCCCAGCCTCCTCCTCCTCCTCGTCTTCATCATCTTAACAGAGGCAGGGACGGCTAACTGTACACCTAAACCCATGCTCTTCCATCCTGAATCTTGAGTTGGTGCTGGGAAGCCACTGTCCAGCCAGGAACTGTGTTTCTCACTACCTACTGCATCCAGCTAGGGCTGTGGAACCTGTTTCCACCAAAACGTGTTATTTTCAGGTCTGGGTAAAGGCTAAGAGTTGTGTTTTCCCCACTCCAATCTGTTGATTACATGTCAAGGGCACTGAGATTCCTGGGGGCAGTAAAGTTGTTGAAGAATGCTTGAGAATAGGAACACCTGTATAAGTCTGAAATGTGAGTAAAAATAGACCTTTATTTTGTTAAGCACCGCAATGTGGAGGTTTATTTGGTGCAATGTCTAATGTTCCCCTAACTATACAAGAATACCTTTTGAGCCACTGCTATGCGCTAGGAACTTTTCCAAGAACTTATCCTACATATCTCGTTTCCTCCTGACGTTAAGCCTACAAGATAGCTACTATTATTATCCACATTTACCATATTGGAAAATGAGGCACAGAAACATTCAGCAAAATGTCCAAGGTAGCAGTGAAGCTAGAACCGGGACATGGGCCCATCTGAGTTCAATGCTGCATCCTTAATGAAGCCATGATGCTGCCTCCAATGACCTCCCTTTGTCTTTCTCCTGGGCACTCCTCATGCTACAGCTTCACCCAAGCACACACCTCATGGCTAGTCTTATTGCCTGGAATGACTTTCCTTTCATCCATCAGTTCCTGTCAAACAAGGCACTGCTAAACTTCCAGCTGCCTCTGAAGCAGTCCTTCCTACTTACGATTCACATCCCTCTCCCCAGCTTCCCCTTATCACTCATGTGTCCTTCCATCACCAAAGAACAATGCATTCCCTAACAAGACTGTAAGTCTCAGAAGTCAGCACTACCAAGTCTAGCCCAGAGTTCTGAATGTGCCCTGGCAGAAGTAGGTGCTCAGGAAATGTTTTTGAATTGAAAACTTGCATTTGAAACACAGAGCGGTGAGACAAATGGCTGTTTTTCTTGATTATATTCTGAGAGAACGACAAGATCCTAGGATCAAATGATAGCACAAACTCAGAGAAGTCTTGCTTGAGAAAGGAGAGGTTTTTTTCCACCCACTGCAGCTGAGCAGGATGCTAATCCTCTGGTCGCACACAGGGAACTGATACCTAGGGCTAGCCAGGTATCAAGAGCACTGGGATGGAAGGGATCCTTCCTCAAACTATATCTATCCTCCATTCCGTAGATGGTCCACTGAAGACTGAATCTTTATGATTAAGGGTTCACATATTGACAAAGGGTGAATATTTTTAGGCATTGGTATCTTGGTACAAATGGGTTTGTTAGGTCCTTTCCTGAGAGTGAGTTTTGAAGAACCCTAATATAAGTGCAGGCTTGAGGAGGGAGAGATCGGAATTCAACAATGAAGGAAAAGAACAATTAGGACTTAGAAGACCATGTTTGCCTGCTTCACAGGTGTGCTCAAGGTTTGTCTGAGCCTGAGATTGGATCCACAGAAGATCAGATGCCTCTTTTTAGAAGGGGAACAGCTAGTGACAGCCTCTCTGCCTTACCCAAACCTGAGTCTTCTTGAAAAAGGACTAAAAATTCCTACTTTTGACAAAGACTAAACACTAACGTTCTTTGGCAAAGATGCTGCGCTGGGTGGGAGTGTATTAGCCACTAAAATGGTCCTAGGGCAGCAAAATACACACAATTCGTTTCTAGAACTTCAGTTCCTATTCCAATCAGTTTCAGGAATCACCTGTCACTATCTCTGTAGTGACAGAGGATGAAGTTTGTACAGAGTAAAATGATGAAAGAGCCAAAATTTGCTAGAACAATACTGGTATTGAATGTTCCAGTGCTAAAGGTCATAGGGGCTGTTAGAGAACTGTAAGGGACTCAACGCTGATTTGTTAATTACAGATAGCTAAACCAAACTAAAAAACAACAAACAAACAAACCCACAGCAATCCTTTTCCCCAGCCTCAAAAGCTATGAAAAATGCAAATATATCTACATAACTTTTTCTCATGTACTTGAACCCCAGCCTCTCTTTCCAAATTTACCTTTCCTTTAACAGGATGAAGCAAGTTACTCATAGTCATTATTATTGGTTCTTACCCTGATTCTTTGGCTAGTAATTTTCCCTCCCAAACATACGACCACAGTTGCTATCTTCTCCATCCTATCCTCTATCATATCAAAGGTCTGCTGCATGATGTGAAAACTTACAAAGGCCTGCATCTAGAGTGTGAATTCGGTTGGCCATGAAGTCCCCAAAAGCTAAATACAATATTCCCTCTCCCTACCCCATCACTCCCTCCGTTCCCACCCCATAACTGAACCTGTAATTTCAGGCTCACAGCATGGTCCCCTCTGGCTTCAATCAGATTCTAGTTTAAGGTATATATCCCCATGGAGGGATCATTCCTAAAACCATTAAATGAATGGAGAATATAAAAGTCAGCTTATATTATTCAATGAATAATTTCCTCAACTCCTATGATGAGCAGGGCACATTGATTTAGTAAAGTTAACCCTCGATTTTAAGTCACAAGGAGAAGCGGGGAGATACCAAGGCAAGTAAGAGAACTGCCACAGCCAAGACAGGATGACTAGATGGAGTGAAGCCATGAGAAGAAAAATGGCATTAGGCAAAAATAAAATCTGCATAAAATATAGGCTATATTTAATACTAATGTCTTAATATTGGTTCAGTAATTGTAACAGAAGTACCATAAAATGTAAGATGTTAATAATAGGGGAAATTGGGACTGGGAATAGGGGAAATACGCGCACTATCTGTGCTCTTACCAATCTTTTATGTAATCTAAAGCGGTTCTTAAAAATAAAGTCTATTTTTTTTTTTTTTTTTTTTTTTTTGGGACGGAGTTTCACTCTTGTTGCCCAGGATGGAATGCAATAGCGCCACCTCTGCTCACTGCAACTTCTGCCTCCTGGATTCAAGCAATTCTCTTGCCTCAGCCTCCCAAGTAGCTGGGATTACAGGCATGTACCACCATTCCCAGCTAATTTTATATTTTTAGTAGAGTCAGGGTTTCACCATGTTGGCCAGGATGGTTTTGAACTCCTGACCTCAGGTGATCTGCCTGCCTTGGCTTCCCAAAGTGTTGGGATTACAGGCATGAGCCACTGTGCCCAGCCAAAGTCTATTTTTCAAAAACTAAGAGAAAGGAAGGAAGGCTGAGAGTACCAAAGACGGTGGCAAAGGCATCTATAACTATTCCTGTTCAAATGATGCCCAAAATTCCTTTAAAAAAAAATCACCTCTCCCTCTCCTTTGGCAGTAGCTTGGGTAGACTAAGGCACACCCAGCTCCGGTGGAAGACATCTCATTGGTTAAGCCTATTAGTGTCCCACCCACCCAGCCACAGTGATTGGTTTAAAACAGGGCATGTAGTCAATCAGAGCAGTGAGATTTCAGGCCCTGCTTGTTGAAGGCTTAGGGAGGAAAAGCTTTTAATCAGGACAAGAATGTGAGAATTATAAGGCGTCAGACGCTGCAGCTCCTTTGTGATCATGAAAAGGACACCGAGGGACAATGTGAGATAGCTCACATCCAAAGGGAACAACGCTAAGAAAGGGACCGTGGTGCCATCCTTTGAACTTCCCTAATAACGTCTGCTGTTAAGAACAGTGAGGCCTCTGGCTTCCTGCCACCTACAGTGTGGACAATTTCAACTCATCCTAGGGACTGACACAGTTACAGCATGGCCTGTGGCCGCCTGACCGCAAGGAGCATGGAGCCCCAGGAGTGAAGCCCTGCCATGCTGGTCACAGGACCTGTAGCAGAGACAGGTTCATTGAAAAGGACGTGTAGTCACAGCTTTCATAGTGCTTGCTTATGAATTTGAAAGCAGAACAAGTTGAATGAGGTAGCATTAGGCAATAGGCCCCTTGGTTTCATTCCAAAGAGTCTATCAAAAGCAAGTTATCTTCCAGTTCTGGGCCAGACCAAGTAGAGGTCAAAAGTCTAAGGCCTTTTATCGGTTCTGTATTGGGTTTTCAGTCAAGAATAAAAAGCCGGCCTTTATGGGCCATAGAGACAATAGCCTTTTCTTTCTGTTCACCCTATATTCATTCTCTCTGTTCACTCTCTATTCATTCTCAGGGATTAGCACAAAGGTTTCTAACAAGAGCTCAATAAATACATGCTGAATAAAATAAATGCTGAAAATGCTTTTATTTAACTGTAGAATTCATTATCTAGATTTTTAAAAATTCTGTTATAATAGCTTGTCTAATCCAGTGTCTTCAAAGCAGAAACTTTGAGGCAAATCACAAGCCTGGATGCCCAATACCAACATTTAAATGGGGAGCTCAATAAAGTTCTCAGAGCTCATCACCTGAGCTACAGAATGCTTTCATCTGGAGACTTGTTTTTCACTCTTCAGGAACCTACCCATGTGATTCAAGAAAGCCTTTCAAAGATGACCAGTCTGACATCCCGTTTTCTCTCACCAGCAGAACGTTCAAAAGTGCTATACTGGTTTAGACCTGCTAGTTCAAATTGATGAGTGAGAAATTTGCTGCTCTGTCATTAACTGCATCTTGCTAGAAAGGAAGCAACTTTTCAAAAATAGCAATTCAGTGTGTTGAAGAAAGAAAGTAAGAACAGTAACAGTCACCTTTCCTCCCATCTGAATTTGCTAAGCCAAGAGCATGAGCACATTTTCTGCTGCTCAAAAGTAATGGCTGTCTCCTTAATAACATCTAAAGCATGTGGGGTGATTGACCAGCTCTTGACTAGAGCTTCTGTTTGCTGATTCTGAATAACAGATGCATGAGGGTTTCAAATTAGTCTTCCACAACGTTTGTAATTTGTGAAGTGTTTGAAATGCATTGTCTTAGTGTTAAGGTAACAACTCACAGACCTAAATGTAACCAGATGGGCCATATGAAACACCATATTTGAAGGATTCATTTAATTATGTTTTGGGATCCTAAAAATTAGAATATATTTATCCAGTTGTCACCTACCTATTCAATAAGTTCTTCATTCCTTCCTTTATTCACTCAATATTCTTAATGTCTACTAAACAATGTAGCATTTATGCCATGCTAGGCACTGGGGATATACAATTACTCTGGCTGACACAGAAGAATCAGACTCACCCTATACCCCAAAGTTCATCCCTCACTAAGTCAACCTTCACTGTGGCATTTATTTGCTTACCTGTTTATTGTCTCTCTCTCTCCCCTTCTCCATTAAAATTTGCATTTTAGTCACTATCCCACTGCCCTGTCAACCCGGTGGTTTTTAAACATGTCCACAAATTCTGCGATACTCTTCTCTTCAAAAGGTGGAGTCTAATTCCCCTCCCATTAAAAATGGTCTAGAGTGAGTGATTTCCTTCTAACAAACAAAATATAGCAGAAGTGAGACCCTGTGACTTTCCCAAGAGGAGGTTTTCAAATGCTTGTGGCCTCCTCCTGGTTCTCTCTCTCAGAATTCCTGCTCTGGGGAGCCAGATACCTTGTTTTGAGGACAATCAAGTAGCTTTACAGAGAGGCCTATAAAGATGAAGAACTGAAGTGCACCAGCAAGTGAAGAACTGAAGCCTCCTGCCAAAAGCCAGCAAGGAATTGAGGCCTCCTGCAAAAAAACATGTGAGTGCATTTTGGCAGTGGATCTTCGAGCCTCAGTCAAGCAATTTCATTGGGGATGCTTAGTCAGAGCCACTGACTTGAGTTTCTGGTCCTGAGAAACTACGAGATAGTAATAGTTTTCTGTTTTCAATTGTTAAGTTTTAAAATAATTTGTTATGCAGTAATAGAAAACTAATATGACAATGGTCTAACAACCATAGCTTTGATGAATATAGTGGATTGGCACTCAGGATCCTTTCTACCCTTCTTTTAGAGTGCCCACCATACTACAGAGATTAGAATGCTGGAAAACACATTACTACGTTTTCAAAAGTCCCTTGCAGCCAGGATTCCAAGATTCCACCAATCAGAATGCCTTCCTGTGAGATATGGAAGGGGCAGGCAAGGAAGGTCTTATTTCTGTCGCCTCCATTAGTAGGCACATTTGTAGAGAGTTGTTTGTCTGTTTTGTGGCAGCTGGGACAGAGGTCAGAGTCTCAGCATCCTAACTACTTTTCTGATTACTAAGAAACTGGATTCTGTTATGGATTGTAATGACCCTGATATGGCTGTGGAGCTGACAGAAGGAGGGGCAAAGGATTTAAGTATATGAAAGGTTACTGATGCTGGATGTTTCCTGCTTGTGGCTATGGGGCCATGACTTTGAAACCAGCGGCTAAAGTGGAAGCTTCTGAATTCAATAAGCAACTTCTTGTCATACAAACAATAGTGGTTCTTTGATGACATGGTTCCAGAGTGGAAATTTTAAAGATGCTCTTGCCAATTCAACCCAGACCCTGTTTTCTCAGCTCTCTTAAATTTGGAGGGCTTTAGTTTACTACAGTACCTTTTAATAAGCTCCGTTCTAGTTTTATTAGCTAGGCTAGATTCTGTTCCTTACAACAGAAACTGGGTCATTATACAGATTAGTCTTAAGATTCATCCAAATATGACTACCTGATTTAAGAAATAAAATGATGGACTCAGTCCTCAAGAACCATGGAATACATAAAAAGCAGACATGTAAGAAATGTGCAAAAATAGTTACGGTTGTTGTTTATTCACTAACTGGATATTTAGTAAGTCTCCTGTGTATTGGACTATTGTAGGTTTGGGGATTACACCAGCTAAAAAGTAAACAAGCAAACAAAAAGGCACTGTTCTTCTAAAGTTTACATTTTAGTGGAGGAAGGGAGAGAGAAACAATAAACACACAAGCAAATAAATACCTCAATAAGTTTAGACATTGAGAAGAGCTACAATAAGCTATCAAGAAATGTTTCAGGGGCCACTTTAGAATGAATAATCAGAGAAGGCTTTGCTGAGGAGGTAACATTTAAGCTGAGACCCAAATAATGTGATGGTACCAACAACAGGAACATCTGGAGACAGAGCATTTCAGATGGGGTAAAGAATGGGTTTAAAGGGCCCAAGGTAGGAACAAGGGTATCTTATTTTAGTAATATAAAGAAGGCAAGTGTAACTTAACTATAGTAAGTTAGGGGGAGAATGATGTAAGATGAAGATGGAGAGGCAAGCAGGGGTGAATCACACAAACTTGTGTAGAACATAGTGAAGAGTTTTTATTTTATTCAAAGTTTAATGAGAAATCACTTAAGTATTTTAAGTAAGGGTGGCAAAGAGCCTGATTTAGGTTTTACAAAGATCTCTGGCTGTTGCATGGGCAACTAGATTGTAGAGAGGCAGGAGAAAGAGCAGGAATTCTATGGTCATCTGAGCAAGCAATGGTAGGGGCTTGAATTAAACAGGAATAGGGATGATAATAGATGGATTCAAGAAACATTTTGGAAGGAGAGTCAACAGCAGGGGATAGTGGATATGGAGATGAGGATAAATCAAAGATTGCTGTGAAATATTTGATGAAGCAACTCAACAGACAGTAGTGTCATGTATCACTTGACCCTACACACTGCCTTTTATGTGTATTGTGATAGTGAAGATGGAAGAAGCTTGAATCCTTAAGTTACCTCTTGGAGGAGAGCTATTCAACTAGCATTGGACTGAGACATGATCAACAAACAAAGCCTTATTATAACAAGTCTTTGATATTTCAGGGTTTATTTGTTACTGTCAAACTCTTGGAGGAGAGCTATTCGACCAGCATTGGACTGAGACATGATCAACAAATAAAGCCTTATTGTAACAAGTCTTTGATATTTCAGGGTTTATTTGTTACTGTCAAGCCTAGCTAACCTTGACTGTTGGCTATAAGAGTCTGGAGCTTAGAAGAGAGGTCTTGTCTGGAGAAACAAAATGTGGAAGCCATTGGCAAATATGTGGAATTTAAAATTTGGGCCTGAAATAAGATCACATAGAGAGAAAGGAGCATAACAGACAAAGTATAGAGGAGGCATAAAGAAGGGAACCATCACTCCTAGGTGTAGTGGTAAGATACTGGGAAATCAGTCAAAAAAGACTTGATAGTGAAATAAAAACCTAAATAAATTATGAAGAGCTATGCAAATATTCATCATAATTATTTGAAACAATCTCAAAATAAACAAGATATATGAATAGGACATATGCAATAGAAAAATAAATGACATTTCCCTGCAATGTCCTTTCATCTTTTTCTAATTCTGAACCACCTCCTCTTGACTTAGACTTTGCTGTGCAGGGGCTATGTCTGATGGCTACCCTGTGCCAAATCAAAGGAGTCCTATGAATGTCTACTCCCCCAGACATGAACTAGAACTTTCCTTACTCCTATCACCTTCATAGCATACTTGCTGTATATACCAAACACTCAGAGACCTCCATTGCTACTACTTAGCCATTTGATTGATTAAATATTTGCTGAATTCTTGCCATGGATCAAGTAATGTGTAGAATCCACATGCAAAGGTAAATGAGATAGATTTCCTAGTTTCAGAGCTCCCAATGTGGAGGAAAAGACAGGCTTGAAAGCAAATCACTTCCATCCACCATGGTGAGTAAAGAGTGCTGTTGGGGCAAAGATAATAAGAATTAGTAAAAATAGCCAAGCAAAGAAGTAGGGAAAGAGGTTTTTTTTGTTTGTTTGGTTGGTTGGTTGGTTGGTTTTTTTTTTTTTTTTTTTTCAGACGGAGTCTTGCACTGTCGCCCAGGCTGTAGTGCAGTGGCTCAACCTCAGCTCACTGCAATTTCCACCTCCTGGGTTCAAGCAATTCTCCTGCCTCAGCCTCCCAAGTAGCTGGGACTACAGGCATGTGCTGCCATGCCCAGCTAATTTTTTTGTATTTTTAGTAGAGATGGGGTTTCACCATATTGTCCTGGATGGTCTTGATCTCCTGACCTTGTGATCCACGCACCTCGGCCTCCCAAAGTGCTGGGATTAAGGCATGAGCCACCACACCTGGCTGTGAAAGAGTATGATTTTAGAAGGAAAGAACAGCAAGGAAGCTGAGGTAAGGTATTTGTTGAGCTACATGCATGGATATAACAACAGGTACAGTTAAAGCAAATAAATGTAAAGGAAA
This sequence comes from Cebus imitator, assembly GCF_001604975.1. NCBI lineage: Eukaryota > Metazoa > Chordata > Mammalia > Primates > Cebidae > Cebus > Cebus imitator. The sequence goes on from NW_016107585.1 coordinate 850,425, forward strand.
CAGGGCCATTGTGCAGGGGTCAAGTCACATAAAGCTTGGTGATGCACGTTAAGAGGCTGGGACTTTGTCTTATAGGAAAGATAAGAGAGACACTTTAAAGGAATTTATGAGAGGAATGGCATGGTTGAATTCATATTAAATTGTTCCCTCTAGTGGCTTCATGACAATGGAGAAGTCAGGAGTAAGGAACATCAGTTTGGAGATGGTGCAAGAATTCAGAAAGAGTTGATCAGAGCCTAAACCAGGGCAGCTGCAACAGGAACACAGAGAATTGGACAGATTAGAGAGGTGGAAAAGAGAAAGTCAACAAAACTTGGTATTTATTGAATGTGGAAGGATTCTAGATCAGGAATCTGGGTAGATGAAGCCATTCATTGTGATCTATAACTCAGGGAAGCAATGGTGTCTGGGTGGAATGGGGAAGCTGAGGAGGTGGCAATGATGCATTCAGTTTATGCATTTTGCCTTCAGAGGACTGTGGAAATCCTTGGTGGATTTCCCAGTCAGCCGTGAGATTCTGAGCCCAAAGTTCAGTTCAGGTGAGAGCTCAGAGATAAAGAGGTAGATTCAGAAATCATCAGGTGGAAGCTAAAACCAAGTGAGTGGCTAGACTTCCTGCCCAGTGAGAATGCCAGCAAAAGTAGAGCACAAACCAAGAACACAGCACTGAGGAGCACAGCGCTTCAGAAATGGGGAGAAAGAGAGGCCTGTGAAATTGTTTAAAAGAATCATACTGAGGCAGGAAAGTCAGCAGGGGCGAGCGGTGCCATGACAGCCAAGAAGACGAAATCTCAAGAAGGAAAATCCAGGCAACAGTGAGAGGCAGACTGAAACATGTCCACCAGACCTAGAGTGGGTTTCCATTGCCCAGGCAGGTTCCACGGAGAAGTGGGGATGATGTGGATCTTAGTGGGTAGGAAAGTAGATGAAAGTTGAGAAAGTGGAGGCTACTCCTGAAGATACTTAGCTATGAAGGGAAGAGGAAAAGACATGTAGGTTTAATGCAGAATGTAATTTTTTCATTGAGGGCTTTTACTGAAGTGATAAAACACTTGGGTCACAGTTCTAAGTGAAAAACAGTAGTTTACAGAGCTGGACATATACTTGATGACAAAATGTAAATTTTAAAACACATCTAGAAAAAGGACTAGAAGGAAGCGCATCCAAATGTTGTAGGATATTAATGTGGCTATATCAGGTAGAGTTATAGGTGGTTTTTATTTACTTCTTTTGCCATTTCCAAATCTCCCTTGTTTCTCTCAACTTTTTAATGGGAAATTTTAAACAAAGAAATGTTAAAATATAGTAAAATGGAGTTAAACTATAAATCTAGAATCTATAATTATTAGTTGTTGACATACTATATATTTTTGCTTTCCCTCTCTCTCTTCTGCCCTCTTTCCATCCAGTTGTTCATCTATTTATCAATCATCTATCCATTCATCCATTCACTATACTCTTTTTAAAGAGCACTCTATGTATGACGTTTAACATAAAATATAAAATATATACCTTTTGCTGAATCATTTTTAAATGCAATATAGCATGCCACTTTGCCTTTTAGTGTTTCTAAGAACAGGGACATTCTGAGGAGTGTGTGTGTGTGTGTGTGTGTGTGTATATATATATATATATATATATATATTTTTTTTTTTTTTTTTTTTCTTGAGATGGAGTCTCACTCTTGTCACCCAGACTGGAGTGCAATGGCGCCATCTCAGCTCACTGTAACCTCTGCCTCCTGGGTTCAAGCGATCCTCCTGCCTCAGCCTGTTAAATAGCTAGTATTACAGGCATGCACCATTATGCCTGGCTAATTTTTTTTTTAAATCATTAGTAGAGACTGGGTTTCACCATGTTGGTGGGGCTGGTCTCAAACTCCTGACCTCAGGTGATCCGCCCACCTTAGCTTCCCAAAGTACTGAGATTACAGGTGCGAGCCACTGCACCCAGCCTGAGAAGGATAATTTTTAAAATCATATTAATTATACTATTTGTCTTTGTGTGCACACAATCACTAGGAGTGTATGTATGAGAGAAGGAGAGAGAAGGAGAGGGAAGGAGGGAGAGGGAGAGGGAAAGGAGAGGGAGGGAGAGGGAGGGAGGTAGGGGGAG
>NW_016107585.1:852612-856644 GCF_001604975.1 Cebus imitator
GGGAGAGGGAAGTGGGGGGGAGAGAGAGAGGGAGAAACTGTCCTGAGTTTTGACGCATGATCCAAAAAATGATTTCAAAGAAAACCTCGAGATCCAAAATTTGCCTGTGGTGTTCTTTGCTGATAATGCAGAATCAATGTTCCATTTAAGCATATTTCTATTTAAAGGCTACAGATAAACTTCCCTGTCTATTACAGGAATCCCACCTTTCCTTCCAAGCCCACCTCAGGTGTCACGGCCTTCACAAACTCGTGCCTTTCACCAGGTGAGAGCTTTGCTGCTTCTCAAATCTAAAGCACATCTGCTCACCCTCCTCTTGTGGCTCCCATTTCACCTGCCAGGACCTGCTATTTCTCCACATCCTTAGTCTTTTCTCAGGGTTCCTTGTATATTTTAATCTACTTGAGAAACAGGTCTGTGTCTTGGTCACAAAGTCATAGCCGTGGCAGATCTGAATTTGAATTGGGCTCTTCCACTTTTTTGCTGAATATTATTTAACTTCTGAACCTCGCTCTCATTCAAAACTTCCTCAGAATGTTATTGTAAAGAAAATAATGTACTAAACATTGATTCTTATTAAATGCTTAATAAATTGTAGTTATTTTTATGGCTATCATCAGTTTCTTTTCATAGAAATGTACTTAAGTAAAACAGATACTGGCCTAATGCCTCACATAATTTTCTCCCATGTCTATGATAGATATTTTAAACCAAGAAGAAAAAATAAGAGACATAATAGATTCCAGTGAGAAGATGATTCACACTTTTGAGAGCCTTTTTATCTTCCCTTAAATAACTGCATCATGATAACTATACTTACGATGGTAAGATCAATATGGCTACCAGTCCATCAACCCTTTACCCATTTGATAGGTTAGTGGAAAGTCTTTGAAATCAAGATGAATCAGGGTGCACATAAAGCTTCCAGGGTCACTGCTGCTACAAGTAGATGCAGAGGTAGGAACCTCTGACCATAAAAGAAAACAGTTCAAAACCAATAGTTCCAAACTATTAAACGGAACTATTAAATGGTTCCAAACTATTAGTCTCTTAAATGCAGAAGACCAGGGAGCTACCATTCTACTGTGTCTGGTTCCATGTCTAGCACCCAAACTGCATATTAAAAAATTAGACATGAGGGCAATTTTAGCATTTGAATAAAAGAAGGAAGAATTCCTTCATTTAATACCAGTTTGCGTAACTCCTGTTCACAGACATTGTACTAGAGACTGTGGTGTCTGCTGTCTGTCCTCCACACTGGAGGACAGAAAACACGCAGGTTTAATCAAGAATGTATTTTCTCTAGCATAGTTATATACAAGTGCGTGTGCGTGCGCGCACACACACACACACACACACACACACACACACACACAAAGATATGTCACCACCCACAGCATCTGAAATCAAAATCAATAATGAGGCATCATAGTACAGGGGTAAGTGCCCTGAGCTAGAGATCAGAAGACCCAAACTTGAGAACTGATTGTATCGTTTTCCTGTTGGGTAACTTAGACAACTTGTGACTCCTCTGGACCTCCTGTTTTCTCCTACAACGGAGATAATAACACTTCCCCTGTCCACTGCATAGAGCTGTTTGAGGGTAAATGTCCTCTAAAGCTATTAAATGCTATGCAAATGTAGCTGCTGTTATCTATTTGGCTATCTAACAAGCCTACTTCCTTCCAATAGAGCAGAACACAGTGAAAAGGTGAGAAAGCCTACAGTGCAAGGCTGTAACATGAGGGGCATGAAAGAAAAACAATATTAGTATAGTGTGTATGTGTAGCTCAAGCTGCACAGAGGATGCTGCATTCTGAGAAAATAACACTTTTGCAGCTGTCTGAATATTCACCTATGCCAAGACTCCTACTGTATTCCCACCAGGAATGACTTCTGGGCTGATTGAAGGACTGCAATGTCTTTAGTTGTCAGAGTAAGTGGTTTCATTACTGGGTAACAAGTCATTTACCCAAGAGTAAGTGGTTGTCAGTCAAGTTGAAGCCTATGCGGAATCATCAACGCCAAATGTGCAATATATCTTAGCAAGTCCTCATCCCATGATAGCTTCCTTTTTATTGCTGCTAGTAGCAAGTATTCTTTTACTTCATGTCACCTTTCAGGGAATATACTCTGATAGTAATGACATCCCAGATATGAGAGGGTACAGAAATAAAGAAATCTTTAAAAGTTTTGACTATGTGGTATCCTTCTGAACAACATTCTTAGATTTGCTTTAAAGCACCAAACATTCTTAAAACTATATTTGCTTTGCTTCAGAGGACAGCGAGTTATAAAAATGTTCATCATAGGCCTGCATATGTCTCACAAAAAAGAACATTACTTCTTGAAGTTAGCAGCCAGCTGTGCCTGATACATTATCTATCCCTGACACAGGGCAGGCACCCAAATATGAATTTATTGACTTGAACTAAATTGAGGCAACACTGATTTTCAAGTCAAATCCCATCACTTGTATAAACTGGTATTGCATTTATTTTCATATCTTCTCCCTCCCCTCTTTTGGTCCTAGTATTCACTAATTACCCAACGCATTTTTAAAACTTCTTTAAAAATTGAGTAACATCTACAGTAACAGTTATCCTTTTCAGTGTACAGTTGTATGCATTCTGAAAAATGCCTACAATCATACAACCACCCTTGCAGTCAAGGTAGAGTTCCACCATCTCAAAAAACTCCCCTGTGCTTCCTCATAGTCAATGTGTCCCTCCAGCTCCAGTCCTTAGCAATCCCTGATCTGTGTGAATTTCAGTTTTCAATTCACCTCAGGAAATACTAGGAGTGGGACTGCTGGGCCATGTCATAAATATATGTTTAACATATTAACTTTTTAACTTTGTTAACTTTGTTTCTTTATAAGAAACTGCCACACTTTTCCATAGTGGCTGTGCCATTTTCTGTTTCCACCTGCAAAGAGTCTCAGTTGCTTCACGTCCTTGTCAGCACATGGCATTGTCAGTTATTGTTTGTCATCGGTCATTCTAATAGGCATGCAGTCACCCAGGAAATACTTATATGAGGATTATTGAGCAGGCAGAGGAAAGAAGACGGCACCCAGTTTCTTATATTCTGTGAGAATTCTGTAATAATCAAACCAATAAAGGCAATTCAAAAGGAGTCTCATTGATATGGATCATTAAACAATAATATTGTTCAACTATTAATTCCCTGGCCTGGAAAAAGAGGCTTGGGTGTGGAGTTTCTAGCCCAAAGCCTCCCCACTGCTTTCTATTTAATGATAAAAGTGTTACTGTCACTAGCAGGATCTTTTGGGACCAACATCCACTTTCCAGCATGTAACAACGAAGTACAGCTTTACTGAACTACCCAATAGTGTTGCCAGGAAAACTTCAAAGATGAAATTAGTGTTTCATACTCTCCTGGCTACACAGTTGAATCTCATATATTTTATCATCACTTTGTACAGTATTGTGGATGCTGTAGGAGCTTATTAAATTGAAATAAAGTTTGCCTTCTCTTAGAACTGTCCTGGCCAATATGGTACCCTTCCTCAGCTACCTGTGCTACTAAACATTTGAAATGTGGCTAGTGCCATGCTAAAAAATTTTAACTGGAGCAGTATATGAAAGAAATAAAGTATCTCATTAATTTTTTACATTGAGTACATGTTAAATCATAGCATTTTTTATATACCATGTTAAAATAAATTACTAAAATCAATTTTACCGTTTAATTTTTTAATGTAGCTACTAGAAAATTTAAAATTATCTGTGTGGCTTGCATTCTATTTCTACTAGAAAACATTGTCCTAGAAAATAGTGCTATTGGCTGGGCATGGTGGCTTACCCGTTATTCCAGCATCTTGGGAAGTCGAAGCAGGTGGATCACCTGAGTCAGGAGTTTGGGACCAGTCTGACCAACATGGAAAAACCTGTCTCTATTAAAAATACAAAATTAGCCAGGCGTGGTGGTGCATGCCTGTAATCTCAGCTACTCGGGAGGCTGAGGCAGGAAAATTGTTTGATCCCAGGAAGCGGAGGTTGAGGTTGC